>NC_069502.1:1107205484-1107505484 GCF_027579735.1 Bombina bombina | reverse complement strand
GGAATGAACAGGGAGGGAGAAAAGGACAAGGAATGAACAGGGAGGGAGAACAAGACAGGCAGACCTAAACAGAAGGCACCACCGCTTGAAGAACCTTTCTCCCAAAAGAGGCCTCAGCCGAGGAAAAAAGTATCAAATTTGTAAAATTTAGAAAAAGTATGCAGAGAGGACCATGTAGCTGCCTTGCAAATCTTGAAGTTTGTGATTGCAAATCTGCTCCACAGAAGCTTAATTTTTGAAAGCCTAAGAAGGAGGAGACAGCCCTAGTGGAATGAGCCGTACTTCTCTCAGGAGGATGCTGTCCAGCAGTCTCATAAGCAAAACGAATAATACTTCTTAACCAGAGAGAAAGAGAAGCAGAAGTAGCCTTTTGACCCTTCCGCTTTCCAGAAAAACAAACAGGGCAGAAGACTGACAAAAATCTTAAGTAGCCTGTAGGTAAAATTTGAGAGCATGCACAACATCCAAGTTATGCAAAAGATGTTCCTTATGAGGAGGAGGATTAGGACTATGAGGAGGAGGATTAGGACAAAGAGAAGGAACAACATTTTCCTGATTAATGTTACGATCCGAAACTACCTTAGGGAGAAACCCCAATTTAGTACAAAGGACCGCCTTATCCGCATGAAAAACAAGGTAAGGGAAATCACACTGTAAAGCCGAGAGATCAGAGACTCTGAGAGCAGAGGAAATAGCAATAAGGAACCAAACTTTCCAAGATAACAACTTAATATCTACAGAATGGAGCCTGTTGCAAAACTTTAAGAACAAGGTTCAAACTCCAAGGAGTAGCAATAGATTTAAACACAGCCCTGATTCTGACCAGGGCCTGATAAAAAGATTGAACATCTGGCAAGTCTGCCAGACGTTTCTGTAAAAGAATAGACAGTGCAGAAATCTGACCCTTCAGAGAACTGACAATCCCTTCTCCAGACCTTCCTGGAGAAAAGACAAAATTCTAGGAATCCTGACCCTACTCCAAGAGAAGCCCTTCGATTCACACCAATATAGGTATTTACGCCATACCTTATGGTAAATCTTACGAGTAACCGGTTTGCGCGCCTGAATCATAGTATCAATGACTGACTCAGAAAAACCACATTTAGCCAACACTAAGCGTTCAATCTCTAAGCAGTCAGCTTCAGAGAAACGAGATTTGGATGGAGGAATGGACACTGAGTTAGAAGGTCCTTCCTCAGAGGTAACCTCCAAGGTGCACGAGATGACATCTTCACCAAGTCTGCAAACCAGATCCTGCGAGGCCATGCAGGAGCTATCAGAATTACAGATGCTCTCTCCTGTTTTATACGAGCAATAACTTGTGGAAGCAGAGCAAACAGAGGAAACAGGTATGCTAGACCGAAAATCCCAAGGAACCGCCAGAGCATCCATCAGGGCGGCCTCAGGATCTCTTGATCTTGAACCATACCTTAGAAACTTGGCGTTCTGGCGAGACACCATTAGATCTAACTCCGGCACTCCCCACTTGAGGATTAACCTGGAGAACACCTCCGGATGGAGAGCCCATTCCCCCGGATGAAAGGTCTGTCAGTCAGAAAATCCGCCTCCCATTTGTCCACTCTAGGAATGTGGATGTCAGATAGAAGACTATTGTAAACTTCTGCCCACTGAATAATCCAAGCCACCTCCTTCATGGCCAAGGAACTCAGAGTTCCTCCCTGGTGATTGATGTAAGTCACTGAGGTGATGTTGTCCGACTGAAACTTGATAAACCAGGCTAAGGACAATTAAGGTCAAACCATCAGAGGCATTGAAGATCGCTCTTAACTCAAGATGTTTATGGGGAGAGAGGACTCCTCTCGAGTCCATAGGCCCTGAGCCTTTAACGAGTCCCAGACTGCTCCCCAGCCTAGCAGGCTGGCGTCTGTGGTCACAATCACCCAGGAGGGTCTCCAGAAGCATGTGCCCTGAGACAGATGATCCTGAGAAATCCACCAGGAGACAGAGTCTCCTGTCCACTGGTCCAGATCTATCCTCTGAGACAGATCTGAATGGTCTCTGTTCCATTGTCTGAGCATGCATAATTGCAGAGATCTCAAATGGAACAGAGTAAAGGGAATGTCGTCCATGGAAGTGAACATCAGACCAATTACCGCCATGCATTGAGCCACTGATGGCCTAACAGTAGACTGTAGAGAGAGGCAAGAAGGGAGAAGTTTGGATTTTCTGACCTCAGTCAGAAAAATCTTCATAGGGTATCTATGATGGTCCCTAAGAAACACAACCTTGTAGTTGGAACAAGGGAACTCTTTTCCAGATTCAGTTTCCATCCGTGGGAATGTAGAAAAGACAAGATTTCTGTATGAGAGTTAGTTGAAAAGATGGCCCCTGAACCAATATATCGTCCAGGTAAGGTGTCACCGCAATTCCCTGAGACCTGAAAACTGTCAAGAGAGCCCCAAGAACCTTTGTGAAAATTATGTGGCAAGGCCAATGGAAGAGACAAAAAAACAAAAGTGCTTGTCTAGAAAAGCAAATCTCAGGAACTGGTGGTGATCCCCGTGTATGGGAACATGAAGATACGCGTCCTTCAGGACTATGGTCGTCATGAACTGACCCTCTTGGACCAAAGGAAGAATGGAACGAATGGTTTCCATTGTGAAGGACTGTACCCTTAGAAACGTGTTGAGACATTTTAGGTTTAAAATGGGACGAAAAGTTCCCTCTTTTTTGGGAACCGCAAACAGATTTGAATAGAATTCTAGACCCTTTTCCACTACTGGAACTGGAACAATCACTCCCAGGGAGGAAAGGTCCTGAACGCAGTTTAAGAATGCCTCTCTTTATACCTGATTTGCAGATAGTTTTGAGAGGATAAATCTGCCCCTGGGAGGACAAGTCTTGAACTCTATCTTGTAACCCTGAGGTACTATGTCTACAGCCCAAAGATCTGGGACATCTTGTATCCAAGCTTGCCGAAACAAGGAAAGTCTGCCCCCCACTTGGTCCAGTTCCGGAGTGGGGGCGGACCCTTCATGCTGACTTAGTCTCAGATGAAGGATTCTTTGATTGCCTCCCCTTACTCCAAGACTGATTGGGTCTCCAATAGGACTTGGACTACTCCGGATTAGAAGCAGAGGAGGAGGACTTTTGACCTTTGAAGTTACGAAAGGAACAAAAAAACATAATTTATGTAAGAACTTACCTGATAAATTCATTTCTTTCATATTGGCAAGAGTCCATGAGCTAGTGACGTATGGGATATACAATCCTACCAGGAGGGGCAAAGTTTCCCAAACCTCAAAATGCCTATAAATACACCCCTCACCACACCCACAATTCAGTTTAACAAATAGCCAAGTAGTGGGGTGATAAAGAAAGGAGTAAAAAGCATCAACAAAGGAATTTGGAAATAACTGTGCTTTATACAAAAAAAATCATAACCACCATAAAAAAGGGGTGGGCCTCATGGACTCTTGCCAATATGAAAGAAATTAATTTATCAGGTAAGTTCTTACATAAATTATGTTTTCTTTCATGTAATTGGCAAGAGTCCATGAGCTAGTGACGTATGGGATAGTCACTAGAGAGGGAGGGATAAAAATAAAAACAGCCATTTTCCGCTGAAGAAAATTAATCCACAACCCAAACATAAGTTTATTCTCATAAATAAAAGGAAAAACTTAAATCATAAGCAGAAGAATCAAACTGAAACAGCTGCCTGAAGAACTTTTCTACCAAAAACTGCTTCCGAAGAAGCAAATACATCAAAACGGTAGAATTTAGTAAATGTATGCAAAGAAGACCAAGTTGCTGCTTTGCAAATCTGATCAACTGAAGCTTCATTCTTAAAAAAGTGGAAACTGATCTAGTAGAATGAGCTGTAATTCTCTGAGGCGGGGCTTTACCCAACTACAAATAAGCTTGATGAATCAAAAGCTTTAACCATGATGCCAAAGAAACGGCAGAAGCCTTCTGACCTTTCCTGGAACCAGAAAATATAACAAATAGACTAGAAGTCTTCCTGAAATCTTTAGTAGCTTCAACATAATATTTCAGAGCTCTCACCACATCCAAAGAATGAAAAGATCTATCCAAAGAGTTCTTAGGATTAGGACACAAAGAAAGGACAACAATTTCTCTATTAATGTTGTTAGAATTCACAACCTTAGGTAGGAATTTAAATGTCCGCAAAACTGCCTTATCTTGACGAAAAATCAGAAAAGGAGATTCACAAGAGAGAGCAGATAATTCAGAAACTCTTCTAGCAGAAGAGATGGCCAAAAGGAACAACACTTTCCAAGAAAGTAGTTTAATGTCCAAAGAATGCATAGGCTCAAATGGAGGAGCCTGTAAAGCCTTCAAAAACAAATTAAGACTCCAAGGAGGAGAGATTGATTTAATGACAAGCTTGATACGAACCAAAGCCTGTACAAAACAGTGAATATCAGGAAGTTTAGCAATTTTTCTGTGGAATAAAACAGAAAGAGCAGAGATTTGTCCTTTCAAGGAACTTGCAGACAAACCTTTATCCAAACCATCCTGAAGGAACTGTAAAATTCTAGGAATTCTAAAAGAATGCCAGGAGAATTTATGAGAACACCATGAAAGTTAAGTCTTCCAAACTCGATAATAAATCTTTCTAGAAACAGATTTACGAGCCTGTAACATAGTATTAATCACTGAATCAGAGAAACCTCTATGACTAAGCACTAGGCGTTCAATTTCCATACTTTCAAATTTAATGATCTGAGATCCTGATGGAAAAACGGACCTTGAGACAGAAGGTCCGGTCTTAATGGAAGTGGCCAAGGTTGGCAATTGGACATCCGAACAAGATACGCATACCAAAACTTGTGAGGCCATGCTGGAGCCACCAGCAACACAAAAGATTGTTCCATGATGATTTTGGAGATCACTCTTGGAAGAAAAACTAGAGGTGGGAAAATATAAGCCGGTTGATAACACAAAGGAAGTGTCAACGCATCCACTGCTTCCGCCTGAAGATCCCTGGACAGGTACCTGGGAAGTTTCTTGTTTAGATTAGATGCCATCAGATCTATTTCTGGAAGACCCCACATCTGAACAATTCGAGAAAACACATCTGGGTGGAGAGACCACTCTCCCGGATGTAAAGTCTGACGACTGAGATAATCTGCTTCCCAATTGTCTATACCTGGGATATGAACCGCAGAAATTAGACAGGAGCTGGATTCCGCCCAAACAAGTATCCAAGATACTTCTTTCATAGCTTGAGGACTGTGAGTCCCACCCTGATGATTGACATATGCCACAGTTGTGATATTGTCTGTCTGAAAACAAATGAACGGTTCTCTCTTCAATAGAGGCCAAAACTGAAGAGCCCTGAGAATCGCACAGAGTTCCAAAATATTTATTGGTAATATCGCCTCTTGAGATTTCCAAACCCCCTGTGCTGTCAGAGATCCCCAGACAGCTCCCCAACCTGAAAGACTCGGGTCTGTTGTGATCACAGTCCAGGTTGGACAAACGAAAGAGGCCCCTAGAACAATACGATGGTGATCTAACCACCAAGTCAGATATAGTCGAACATTGGGATTTAAGGATATTAATTGTGATATCCTTGTATAATCCCTGCACCATTGGTTCAGCATACAAAGCTGGAGAGGTCTCATATGAAAATGAGCAAAGGGGATCGCGTCCGATGCTGCAGTCATGAGACCTAAAACTTCCATGCACAAAGCTACTGAAGGGAATGAGTGAGACTGAAGGTTCCGACAAGATTCAACCAATTTCAAACGTCTCTTGTCCGTTAGAGACAAAGTCATGGACACTGAATCTATCTGGAAACCTAAAAAGGTGACTATTGTCTGAGGAATCAAAGAACTTTTCGGTAAATTGATCCTCCAAACATGTTTTTGAAGAAACAACACTAGTTGATTCGTGTGAGATTCTGCAGAACGTAAATACTGAGCAAGTATCAAGAAATCATCCAAATAAGGAAACACCGCAATACCCCGTTCTCTGATTACAGAGAGTAGGGCACCGAGAACCTTTGAAAAGATTCTTGGAGCTGTCGCTAGGCCAAAAGGCAGAGCAACAAATTGGTAATGCTTGTCTAGAGAAGAGAATCTCAGGAACAGAAAGTGATCTGGATGAATCGGAATATGAAGATATGCAGTCTGTAAGTCTATTGTAGACATATAATGCCCTTGCTCAACAAAAGGCAGAATAGTCCTTATAGTCACCATTTTGAAAGTTGGTACTCTTACATATTAATTCAAAATTTTTAGTTTTACCAAAACTGGTATGAATGAATTTTCTTTCTTTCTTTGGGACAATGAATAGATTTGAATAAAACCCCAGACCCTTTTCTTGAAATGGAACTGGCATGATTACCCCTGATAACTCCAGGTCTAAAACACACTTCAGGAAAGCCTGAGCCTTTACTGGGTTTGCAGGGATGCGTGAGAGAAAGAAATCTTCTCACAGGCGGTCTTACTCTGAATCCTATTGTGTACCCCTGAGAGACAATACTCTGAATCCATTGATTTCTGCCCCCTACTGAGCTGGAATGAGGGACGCACCTTCATGCGGACTTGGGGGCTGGCTTTGATCTCTTAAATGGCTTTGATTTATTCCAATTTGAGGAAGGCTTCCAATTGGAAACAGATTCCTTGGGGGAGGGATTAGGTTTCTGTTCCTTATTTTGTCGAAAGGAACGAAAACGGTTAGAAGCTTTAGATTTACCCTTAGGTCTTTTATCCTGAGGCAAAAAACTCCCTTCCCCCCCAGTGACAGTTGAAATTATAGAATCCAACTGAGAGCCAAATAACTTATTACCTTGGAAAGAAAGAGATAGCAATCTGGACTTACAAGTCATGTCAGCATTCCAAGATTTAAGCCACAAAGCTCTTCTAGCTAAAATAGCTAAAGACATAGATTTAACATAAATTTTGATAATATAAAAAATGGCATCACAAATAAAATGATTAGCATGTTGAATCAAGTTAACAATGCTAGACAAATCATGATCCAATACTTGTTGCGCTAAAGTTTCCAACCAAAAAGTTGAAGCAGCTGCAACATCAGCCAAAGAAATTGCAGGCCTTGCAAGATGACCTGAATATAAATAGGCTTTCCTTAGATAAGATTCAGGTTTCCTATCTAAAGGATCTTTAAAAGAAGTACTATCTTCCGTAGGAATAGTAGTACGTTTAGCAAGAGTAGAGATAGCCCCATCAACTTTGGGGATCTTTTCCCAAAACTCCAATCTAACTGCTGGCAAAGGATACATTTTTTAAAACTTGAAGAAGGAATAAAAGAAGTACCATTCCTTAGAAATCCTATCAGAAATAGCATCAGGAACTGGAAAAACCTCTGGAATAACCACAGGAGGTTTATAAATAGAATTTAAACGTTTACTAGTTTTAATATCAAGAGGACTAGTTTCCTCCATATCCAATGTAATCAACACTTCTTTTAACAAAGAACGAATATACTCCATTTTAAATAAATAAGAAGATTTGTCAGTGTCAATATCTGAGGCAGGATCTTCTGAACCAGCTAGATCCCCATCAGAGAAGGATAATTCAGCATGTTGCCGGTCATTTGAAATTTCATCAACTTTATGAGAAGTTTTAAAAGACCTTTTACATTTATTAGAAGGCGGGATTGGCAGACAAAGCTTTCTGAATGGAATCAGAAATACATTCTTTTAAATTTACAGGTATATCTTGTGCATTAGATGTTGAGGGAACAGCAACAGGTAATGAACTGCTACTGATGGAAACATTCTCCGCATGTAAAAGTTTATCATGACAACTATTACAAACCACAGCAGGAGATAAAACCTCCACAAGTTTACAACAAATGCACTTAGCTTTGGTAGAACTGTTATCAGGCAGCAGGATTCCAACTGCGATTTCTGAGACAGGATTAGATTGAGACATCTTGCAAATGTAAGAGAAAAAACAACAACATATAAAGCAAAATGATCAATTTCCGTATATGGCAGTTTCAGGAATGGGAAAAAATGCAAACAGCATAGCCCTCTGATAGAGAAAAAAGGCAAGAGGCATATAGGAAAGAGGTCTTAAATATTAATAAAATGTCCGGAAATGACACACTCGCGTCACAGATGACACAACCTTGTGAAGGACTCGGTGTCGACTAAGACCGTCAGACGCCGGAAATGTTGAATTTGCATCAACGAACGTAACTTCGCGCCAAAAAAATCTTGCGCCAAGAATGACGCAATAAACTTTGGCATTTTGCGCTCTTGCGAGCCTAATTCTGCCCGTGAATTTAAAAGACAGTCAATTTGAAAAAGACACTAAACCCAAGGTAAGAAATACATTTTCCTAAAAAAAGCATTTCCCAGATATGAAACTGACAGTATGCAAAAGGAAATATACTGAAAACCTGAATCATGGCAAATATAAGTATAATACATATATTTAGAACTTTATATAAATAAATAAAGTGCCAAACCATAGCTGAGAGTGTCTTAAGTAATGAAAACATACTTACCAAAAGACACCATCCACATATAGCAGATAGCCAAACCAGTACTGAAACGGTTATCAGTAGAGGTAATGGAATATGAGAGTATATCGTCGATCTGAAAAGGGAGGTAGGAGATGAATCTCTACGACCGATAACAGAGAACCTATAAAATAGATCCCCCGTGAGGAAAACCATTGCATTCAATAGGTGATACTCCCTTCACATCCCTCTGACATTCACTGTACTCTGAGAGGAATCGGGGTTCAAAATGCTGAGAAGTGCATATCAACGTAGAAATCTTAGCACAAACTTACTTCACCACCTCCATAGGAGGCAAAGTTTGTAAAAACTGAATTGTGGGTGTGGTGAGGGGTGTATTTATAGGCCTTTTGAGGTTTGGGAAACTTTGCCCCTCCTGGTAGAATTGTATATCCCATACGTCACTAGTTCATGGACGCTTGACAATTACATGAAAGAAATTAGAATTTTGACGCCCCTTAGCCCTATTCTTCTTGTCTTGTGGTAGAAAGGACTCTTTTCCACACGTAATTTCAGAAATTATCTCCGCCAGACCAGGACCAATCAGAGTCTTGCCCTTGTAAGGTAGTGACAGGAGCTTAGACTTAGAAGTAACATCAGCTGACCAAGATTTTAGCCACAGAGCCCTGTGAGCTAAAACAGTGAAGTCAGACATCTTAGCAACCAGTCTAATGACTTGCATATTGACATCAGAGATAAAGGAATTGGCCAGTTTGAGAGCCTTGATCTTATCTTGGATCTCTTCTAACAAAGCCTCCTCTAAAATTAGCTCAGACAAAGCATCACACCAGTAAGATGCTGCGCTTGTAACAGTAGCAATGCAAGTTGCCATTGTAATTCCTGATGAACATATATTTTCTTTAAATAAGCCTCTAGCTTCTTGTCCATGGGATCCTTGGAAGAACAGCTATCCTTAATAGGAGTGGTTCTCTTGGCTAAAGTAGAAATAGCTCCTTCCACCTTAGCCACAGTGCGCCATGAGCCCCAAATGGAGTCAGCAACAAGAAACATCATTTTTAAAAACGGGAGACGGGAAAAAAGGAATCCCTGGCTTCTCCATTCCTGTGCAATGATCTCCGACACACGGCCAGGGACAGGAAACACTTCCACAGAGGAAGGAACATCGTAGTATTTATTAAGTTTGCTAGATTTTTTTTAGGGTTGACAGCGACAGAAGAATTGGACTCGTCCAAAGTAGCCAGTACCTCCCCTTTAGCAGTAAACAAAGGTGTTAAAGCCTAAATCTGAAGTTTACTTCTTCAGAGTAGGTCAAAGGATTTACACTGTCAGAATCTGAGATCTCACCCTCAGAAGCTACCGAGGTATCCTCCTCATCCGACTTATGGGGGAGGTCAACCATCACAGCAAAAGATAGAACAGTCACCTTATTGTCAGAAATATACTTATATTTCCTCTTGCGCTTCCCTAACATGGGAAAGGCAGATAAAGCCGCAGATACCGCAGATGATATCTGAGCGAAAAAATCTGAAGGCAAATATCCGCCCTGCAGTTCCTCTCAGCCTCCAGGGGGCTGAGAGCAACTGCAGGACACTATATGTGATGCCATAGTGGGTTGGGACGTTTGAGGAGAAAGCTGTGGCATATCCTTAACAGTATTATCCTGAGAGACAATAGGCTCAGAAGGGAGTAATTTATCTTTACATTTTAGGGTCCTAGATAAACATGAGGAGCAAAATTTCATAGGTAAAACAATTTGGGCCTCTAAACATAATAAACATTTATCACAAAAAAATATAAACAAAAATAACACCTCTACACCTCAGTCAGACTGAGGTGCCCTACCATCACCGTTAGTAGCAGAGAAAAGGACAATGCTCCTACGAAATCTCCAACAGCCAAGAACTTGCAGAGAATGACACCGCTCCGCTCAGCGTACAAGCGGAAGAGCAGGCTGTCAAATGAGCGGCAGACAAGGAAAAAACTGTGCAACAGAAAGTGTGCGTTTTCCAGCCGGCTCACTAAACTAATGGTCACAGGGCAAAGAGTCTCACAGTCAGGAAGTTAAACACCTTAACTTGTCCCAAACGCATAAATAAAATTAAAATAATACCCTTCAGCCTAAGGAACCACCTGACACATAAGGTAAAGTTAATCTCAAAGTCTCCCACACATACAAAGTGCCTGCACACTGCCCAAATAAATCCTTACCAAGGATTGAATATGTCCTAATAAAATATGCAGAAATAAAAATACTGATAAGTGCAAGTCCCCAGTACCTTAAAGACAAAAGCACTTACCTGCATATTCAGCTGTCCGGCAGGAAGACAGCTTACAAGGCGTGACAGGACACATACTCCTATCAGAGACCTGTAGAAAAAGAAAGAACAGAGTAACCAACTCTGGCTTTCTACACCAAGGCCAGCAAAAATGTTAGAAAACAAAGCAAGGACCACCTCACCACTTTCTAACTGCTTAAAAGCCACCACACTACTCTTACTCAAGAAATTGATGTGGACACAGCTAAACCCAAATCATTGCTTGCAGGGAAATGTACCAAAAAAAAAAAGAAAAATATATCTTCAGACACCAACTTCACATCCTCCATTGACAGAGGCAAAGAGAATGAGGGGTTATGGGTAAGGGAAGTGACATTTAACAGATCTGCTGGGGTGCTCTTTGCCTCCTCCTGCTGGCCAGGAGTGAATATCCCACTAGTAATTGGAATTACGTTGTGGACTCTCCATGTCTTAGGAAAGAAAGTCTATATGATTAGAGGAAAGGTTACTGTAAGATGTAAGAGTTAAAGTATATGTTTGCTCTACTCCTTTAAAGTGATGGGGAACTTACCCCTTTATAAAATATGTTAGTGATATTTTAGATGGAGTTTAATCCATCAGTCGTAATAAAGATGCACTGCAACTTACTTTTTAATATAGATACAAAATTCAAATACCCTGTGCTCTGCCACCCACTTCAAAAGTAAATTTTTCTGTGAGCCAAAAAGTTTGAATTGTTTTCCAATCAGTGCTCTAGCTAAAACAAATGGCGCCTTAAAGGGACATTAAACCCAAAAAATCTCTTTCATTATTCAGATAGAGAATACCATTTTTAAAAAGTTTTCAATTTACTTCTATTATCAAATTTGCTTTTTTCTCATGTTATTCTTTGTTGAAGGGATACCTAGGTAGGTATTGTGCACACGAATGAAGCTCTACATGACTGGAAATAGTGCTGCCATCTAGTGCTCTTGCTAATGAATAACATTGCCATATAGAGCTGCAGACACGTGCACACTCATAAGCTTACTTTACTGCTTTTCAACAAATGATAACAAGAATATGAAGAAAATTTGATAACAGAAGTAAATCGGAAAGTTGTTTAAAATTGTATGTTCTATCTGACTCATGAGAGAAAAAAATTGGGTTTTATGTCCCTTTAAGGGGAGAACGTTGATTGGACAACAATTCAAACTTTTAGCTCACAGAAAAATTTACTTTTTAAGTGGGCAGCAGAGCGCAGGGTGTTTGAATTTCATATCTATATTAAAAACAAAATTTATGCTTACCTGATAAATTTCTTTCTTTTGCATGATGTACCGAGTCCACGGATTCATCCTAACTTGTGGGATACCAATACCAAAGCTTTAGGACACGGATGAAGGGAGGGACAAGACAGGAACCTAAACGGAAGGCACCACTGCTTGCAAAACCTTTCTCCCAAAAATAGCCTCCGAAGAAGCAAAAGTATCAAATAAATACAATTTTGAAAAGGTATGAAGCGACGACCAAGTCGCAGCCTTACAAATCTGTTCAACAGAAGCATCATTTTTAAAAGCCCATGTGGAAGCTACCGCTCTAGTAGAATGAGCTGTAATCCTTTCAGGAGGCTGCTGTCCAGCAGTCTCATAAGCCAAACGAATTATGCTTTTCCGCCAAAAGGAAAGAGAAGTCGCCGTAGCCTTTTGACCCCTACGCTTTCCAGAATAGACAACAAAGAAGATGTTTGACAAAAATCTTTGGTTGCCTGCAAATAAAATTTCAAAGCACGAACCACGTCCAAGTTGTGCAACAGACGTTCCTTCTTACAAGAAGGATTAGGACACAGAGAAGGAACAACAATCTCTTGATTGATATTCCTGTTAGTAACAACCTTAGGTAGGAACCCAGGCTTGGTACGCAAAACCACCTTATCGGCATGGAACACAAGATAAGGAGAGTCACATTGTAATGCAGATAGTTCAGAAACTCTTTGAGCTGAAGAGATAGCAACTAGAAACAAAACTTTCCAAGATAAAAGCTTAATATCTATGGAATGCATGGGTTCAAACGGAACCCCCTGAAGAACTCTAAGAACTAAATTTAGACTCCATGGCGGAGCAATAGGTTTAAACACAGGCTTAATTCTAACTAAAGCCTGACAAAAAGCCTGAACGTCTTAACATCTACCAGACGCTTGTGCAACAAAAAAGACAGAGCAGATATCTGTCCCTTTAGGGAACTAGCTGATAATCCTTTCTACAATCCCTCTTGGAGAAAAGACAAAATCCTAGGAATCCTGATTTTAGTCCAGGAGAAGCCTTTGGATTCGCACCAAAAAAGATATTTACGCCATATCTTATGATAAATTTTCCTGGTAACAGGCTTTCGAGCCTGAATCAAGTTATTTATGACTGACTCAGAGAAACCCCGCTTTGATAGAATCAAGCGTTCAATCTCCAAGCAGTCAGTTGCAGAGAAATTAGATTTGGATGCTTGAATGGACCTTGAATCAGAAGGTCCTGTCTCATTGGCAGGGACCATGGTGGAAGGGATGACATGTCCACCAGGTCTGCATACCAAGTCCTGCGTGGTCACGCAGGCGCTATCAAAATCACTGAAGCGCTCTCTCCTGTTTGATTCTGGCAACCAGACGTGGAAGGAGAGGGAAAGGTGGAAACACATAAGCCAGGTTGAACGACCAGGGTACTGCTAGAGCATCTATCAGTACAGCCTGAGGATCCCTTGACCTGGAGCCGTAACAAGGAAGTTTGACGAGACGCCATCAGATCCAACTCTGGTGTGCCCCATAGCCGAACCAGCTGAGCAAACACCTCCGGATGGAGTTCCCACTCCCCCGGATGAAAAGTCTGATGACTTAGAAAATCTGCCTCCCAGTTCTCTACACCTGGGATATAGATCGCTGACAGATGGCAAGAGTGAGCCTCTTCCCATTGGATTATCCTTGAGATCTCTATCATCGCTAAGGAACTCTTTGTTCCGCCCTGATGTTTGATATAAGCCACAGTCGTGATGTTGTCCGACAGAAACCTGATGAATCTGGCTGAAGCCAGCTGAGGCCATGCCTGGAGAGCATTGAATATCGCTCTTAATTCCAGAATATTTATCGGTAGGAGAGCCTCCTCCCGAGTCCACAAACCCTGAGCTTTCAGGGAATTCCAGACTGCACCCCAGCCCAGAAGACTGGCGTCTGTCGTCACTATAACCCATTCTGGCCTGCGGAAACACAGATGATCCTGTGACAACCACCAAAGAAGAAAGTCTCTGGTCTCTTGATCCAGATTTATCTGAGGAGATAAATCCACATAATCCCCATTCCACTGATTGAGCATGCATAGTTGCAGTGGTCTGAGATGCAAGCGAGCAAACGGAACTATGTCCATTGCCGCTACCATTAGTCCGATTACCTTCATACACTGAGCCACTGACGGCCGAGGAATGGAATGAAGAGCTCGGCAGGTGGACAAAATCTTTGATATCCTGATCTCCGTCAGAAATATTTTCATGTCCACCGAGTCTATCAGAGTCCCTAGAAATGAAACTCTTGTGAGGGGGGAAAGAGAACTCCTTTTTACGTTCACTTTCCACCTGTGAGACCTTAGAAAGGCCAACACTAAGTCCGTGTGAGACTTGGCTAGTTGAAAGGACGACGCTTGAATTAGAATGTCATCTAGATAAGGTGCCACAGCTATGCCCCGTGGCCTTAGAACCGCCAGAAGGGACCCTAGCACCTTCGTGAAGATTTGCGGCGCCGTGGCCAACCCGAAAGGAAGAGCCACAAACTGATAATGCTTGTCAGAAAGGCGAACCTGAGGAACTGGTGATGATCTTTGTGGATAGGAATGTGCAGATATGCATCCTTTAAGTACACGGTGGTCATATATTGACCCTCCTGGATCAATGGTAAGATAGTCCGAATGGTCTCCATCTTGAAAGATGGAACTCTTAGGAATTGGTTTAGGATCTTGAGATCCAGAATTGGTCTGAAGGTTCCCTCCTTTTTGGGAACTATAAACAGATTGGAGTAGAACCCCTGCCCCTGTTCTGCTTTTGGAACTGGGCAGATCACTCCCATGGTAAAAAGGTCTTCTACACAGCGTAAAAACGCCTCTCTTTTTGTCGGGTTTACAGACAATTGAGAAAGATGGAACCTCCCCCTTGGAGGGGAATCCTTGAAATCTAGAAGGTATCCCTGAGTTACAATTTCTACTGCCCAGGAATCCTGAACGTCTCTTGCCCAGGCCTGAGCAAAGAGAGATAGTCTGTCCCCTACTAGATCCGGTCCCGGATCGGGGGCTACCCCTTCTATGGCCCTTCCCTCCAGTAACGTCTGAAATGATCTCTTTCAATGCAGGCCCGAATAGGGTCTTACCTTTGAAAGGGATGAACAAAAGCTTAGATTTAGATGACACATCAGCTGACCAGGACTTAAGCCATAACGCTCTACACGCTAAAATGGCAAAACCTGAATTCTTAGCCGCTAATTTAGCAAGATGAAAAGCGGCGTCTGTAATAAAAACATAATTTATGCTTACCTGATAAATTCCTTTCTTCTGTAGTGTGATCAGTCCACGGGTCATCATTACTTGTGGGATATTAACTGCTCCCCTACAGGAAGTGCAAGAGGATTCACCCAGCAGAGTTGCTATATAGCTCCTCCCCTCTACGTCACCTCCAGTCATTCGACCAAGGACCAACGAGAAAGGAGAAGCCAAGGGTGTAGTGGTGACTGGAGTATAATTTAAAAAATATTTACCTGCCTTAAAAAACAGGGTGGGCCGTGGACTGATCACACTACAGAAGAAAGGAATTTATCAGGTAAGCATAAATTATGTTTTCTTCTGTTAAGTGTGATCAGTCCACGGGTCATCATTACTTGTGGGATACCAATACCAAAGCAAAAGTACACGGATGACGGGAGGGATAGGCAGGCTCTTTATACAGAAGGAACCACTGCCTGAAGAACCTTTCTCCCAAAAATAGCCTCCGAGGAAGCAAAAGTGTCAAATTTGTAAAATTTGGAAAAAGTATGAAGCGAAGACCAAGTTGCAGCCTTGCAAATCTGTTCAACAGAGGCCTCATTCTTAAAGGCCCAAGTGGAAGCCACAGCTCTAGTGGAATGAGCTGTAATTCTTTCAGGAGGCTGCTGTCCAGCAGTCTCATAAGCTAAACGAATTATGCTACGAAGCCAAAAAGAGAGAGAGGTAGCAGAAGCTTTTTGACCTCTCCTCTGACCAGAGTAAACGACAAACAGGGAAGACGTTTGTCGAAAATCTTTAGTTGCCTGTAAATAAAATTTAAGGGCACGAACTACATCCAGATTGTGCAAAAGACGTTCCTTCCTCGAAGAAGGATTTGGGCACAAGGATGGAACAACAATCTCCTGATTGATATTCCTGTTAGTGACTACCTTAGGTAAGAACCCAGGCTTAGTACGCAGAACTACCTTATCCGAGTGAAAAATCAAATAAGGAGAATCACAATGTAAGGCTGATAACTCAGAGACTCTTCGAGCCGAGGAAATAGCCATTAAAAATAGAACTTTCCAAGATAACAACTTTATATCAATGGAATGAAGGGGTTCAAACGGAACACCCTGTAAAACGTTAAGAACAAGGTTTAAACTCCATGGTGGAGCCACAGCTTTAAACACAGGTTTAATCCTGGCCAAAGCCTGACAAAAAGCCTGAACGTCTGGAACTTCTGACAGACGCTTGTGTAACAGAATGGACAGAGCTGAGATCTGTCCCTTTAAGGAACTAGCGGATAACCCCTTTTCTAAACCTTCTTGTAGAAAAGACAATATCCTAGGAATCCTAACCTTACTCCAAGAGTAACCTTTGGATTCGCACCAATATAGGTATTTACGCCATATTTTATGGTAAATCTTTCTGGTGACAGGCTTCCTAGCCTGTATTAAGGTATCAATAACTGACTCAGAAAAACCACGCTTTGATAAGATCAAGCGTTCAATTTCCAAGCAGTCAGCTTCAGAGAAGTTAGATTTTGATGTTTGAAAGGACCCTGAATCAGAAGGTCCTGTTTCAGAGGTAACGACCAAGGTGGACAGAATGACATGTCCACCAGATCTGTATACCAAGTCCTGCGTGGCCATGCAGGCGCTATTAGAATCACTGATGCTTTCTCCTGTTTGATTCTGGCAATCAATCGAGGAAGCATCGGGAAAGGTGGAAACACATAGGCCATCCTGAAGGTCCATGGTGCTGTCAAGGCATCTATCAGGACCGCTCCCGGATCCCTGGATCTGGACCCGTAGCGCGGAAGCTTGGCGTTCTGTCGAGACGCCATGAGATCTATCTCTGGTTTGCCCCAACGTGGAAGTATTTGGGCAAAGACCTCTGGATGAAGTTCCCACTCCCCCGGATGAAAAGTCTGACGACTTAAGAAATCCGCCTCCCAGTTCTCCACTCCCGGGATGTGGATTGCAGACAGGTGGCAAGAGTGAGACTCTGCCCAGCGAATTATCTTCGATACTTCCATCATTGCTAGGGAGCTTCTTGTCCCTCCCTGATGGTTGATATAAGCTACAGTCGTGATGTTGTCCGACTGGAACCTGATGAACCCCCGAGTTGCTAACTGGGGCCAAGCCAGAAGAGCATTGAGGACTGCTCTCAATTCCAGAATGTTTATTGGAAGAAGACTCTCCTCCTGATTCCATAGTCCCTGAGCCTTCAGAGAATTCCAGACAGCGCCCCAACCTAGTAGGCTGGCGTCTGTTGTTACAATTGACCAGTCTGGCCTGCTGAATGGCATTCCCCTGGACAGATGTGGCCGATAAAGCCACCATAGAAGAGAATTTCTGGTCTCTTGAATGGAATGAAGGACACGGCATGCATTTTGAAGTTTTGTTAACCTGTCCTCTGTCAGGTAAATCTTCATTTCTACAGAATCTATCAGAGTCCCCAGGAAGGGAACTCTTGTGAGTGGAAAGAGAGAACTTTTCTCTTCGTTCACTTTCCATCCATGCGACCTTAGAAATGCCAGTACTATCTCTGTATGAGATTTGGCAGTTTGAAAGCTTGAAGCTTGTATCAGTATGTCGTCTAAGTACGGAGCTACTGAAATTCCTCGCGGTCTTAGTACCGCCAGAAGAGTGCCCAGAACCTTTGTGAAGATTCTTGGAGCCGTAGCCAGTCCGAATGGAAGAGCTACAAACTGGTAATGCCTGTCTAAAAAGGCAAACCTTAGATACCGGTAATGACTTCTGTGAATCGGTATGTGAAGGTAAGCATCCTTTAAATCCACTGTGGTCAAGTACTGACCCTCTTGGATCATGGGCAAAATTGTTCGAATAGTTTCCATCTTGAACGATGGAACTCTTAGGAATTTGTTTAGGATCTTTAAATCCAAGATTGGCCTGAAGGTTCCCTCTTTTTGGGAACTACAAACAGATTTGAGTAAAACCCTTGTCCTTGTTCCAACCGCGGAACTGGATGGATCACTCCCATTAATAAAAGATCTTGTACGCAGCGTAGAAACGCTTCCTTCTTTGTTAGGTTTGTTGACAACCTTGACAGATGAAATCTCCCTCTTGGGGGAGAGGATTTGAAGTCCAGAAGGTATCCCTGAGATATGATCTCTAACGCCCAGGGATCCTGAACATCTCTTGCCCAAGCCTGGGCGAAGAGGGAAAGTCTGCCCCCCACTAGATCCGGTCCCGGATCGGGGGCCCTCAATTCATGCTGTCTTAGGGGCAGCAGCAGGTTTTCTGGCCTGTTTGCCCCTGTTCCAGGACTGGTTAGGTTTCCAGCCTTGTCTGTAGCGAGCAACAGCTCCTTCCTGTTTTGGTGCAGAGGAAGTTGATGCTGCTCCTGCTTTGAAATTACGAAAGGAACGAAAATTGGACTGTCTAGCCTTGGCTTTGGCCTTGTCCTGAGGCAGGGCATGACCTTTACCATGTCATCAATAATCTCTTTCAAGCCGGGCCCGAATAAGGTCTGCCCTTTGAAAGGAATATTAAGCAATTTAGATTTAGACGTAACATCAGCTGACCAGGATTTTAGCCACAGAGCTCTGCGTGCCTGAATGGCGAATCCTGAATTTTTAGCCGCAAGTTTAGTTAAATGTACTACGGCATCTGAAATAAATGAATTAGCTAACTTAAGGAATTTAAGTTTGTGTGTGATGTCATCTAGTGTGGATGATTGAAGTGTCTCTTCCAGAGACTCAAACCAAAATGCTGCTGCAGCCGTGACAGGCGCAATACATGCAAGAGGTTGCAATATAAACCCTTGTTGAACAAACATTTTCTTAAGGTAACCCTCTAATTTTTTATCCATTGGATCTGAAAAAGCACAGCTATCCTCCACTGGGATAGTGGTACGCTTAGCTAAAGTAGAAACTGCTCCCTCCACCTTAGGGACCATTTGCCATAAGTCACGTGTGGCGGCGTCTATTGGAAACATTTTTCTGAATATAGGAGGGGGTGAGAAAGGCACACCGGGTCTATCCCACTCCTTAGTAACAATGTCAGTAAGTCTCTTAGGTATAGGAAAAACGTCAGTACTCGTCGGTACCGCAAAATATTTATCCAACCTACACATTTTTTCTGGGATTGCAACTGTGTTACAATCATTCAGAGCCGCTAATACCTCCCCTAGTAACACACGGAGGTTCTCAAGCTTAAATTTAAAATTTGAAATGTCTGAGTCCAGTTTATTTGGATCAGAACCGTCACCCACAGAATGAAGCTCTCCGTCTTCACGTTCTGCAAACTGTGACGCAGTATCAGACATGGCCCTTGCATTATCAGCGCACTCTGTTCTCATCCCAGAGTGATCACGTTTACCTCTTAGTTCTGGTAGTTTAGCCAAAACTTCAGTCATAACAGTAGCCATATCTTGTAATGTGATTTGTAATGGCCGCCCAGATGCACTCGGCGCTACAATATCACGCACCTCCTGAGCGGGAGATGCAGGTACTGACACGTGAGGCGAGTTAGTCGGCATAACTCTCCCCTCGTTGTTTGGTGAAATATGTTCAATTTGTACAGATTGACTATTTTTTAAAGTAGCATCAATACATTTAGTACATAAATTTCTATTGGGCTCCACTTTGGCATTAACACATATAGCACAGAGATATTCCTCTGAATCAGACATGTTTAACACACTAGCAAATAAACAGCAACTTGGAAATACTTTTCAAAGTAATTTACAAATAATATGAAAACGAACTGTGCCTTTAAGAAGCACAGAAAATATTATAACAGATAAAATAATTAAGTTATAGCATCAATCTTTGTCAGAATATACAGTTTTAGCAAAGGATTTCCCCTCAGCAAATGATAACTAACCCAGGCAGCAGAAAAAAATACACAAATAAACGTTTTTTATATCACAGTCAATACAATCAGCACAGCTCTGCTGTGAATGATTACTTCCCTCAAAAAAGACTCTTGAGATCCCTGAACTCTGTAGAGATGAACCGGATCATGCAGGAAGAAAATGAACCTCTGACTGAGTTTTTCTGATGCATAGTGAAAGCACCAAAATGGCCCCTCCCCCACACACATAACAGTGAGAGGGATCAGTGAACTGCTCTAATTTAAATCAAAACTATTGCCAAGTGGAAAAAAAGTGCCCAAAACATTTTTTCACCCAGTACCTCAGAGAAAAAAACGTTTTTACATGCCAGCAAAAAAACGTTTTACCTCAATAATTAATTGTCATTTAAAACCTATTGCAAGTCCCTGCAAAATAGGTTAAGTCTATGTATACAGTTTAAAAGCCAGAGAAGTACCATTTCCCAGAAAACTGAAGTGTAAAATATACATACATGACAGCCTGATATCAGCTACATCTACTGCATTCAAGGCTGAGTTTACATTATAACGGTATGGCAGGATTTTCTCATCAATTCCATGTCAGAAAATAATAAACTGCTACATACCTCTTTGCAGATTAATCTGCCTGCTGTCCCCTGATCTGAAGTTTACCTCTCCTCAGATGGCCGAGAAACAGCAATATGATCTTAACTACTCCGGCTAAAATCATAGAAAAACTCAGGTAGATTCTTCTTCAAATTCTACCAGAGAAGGAATAACACACTCCGGTGCTATTATAAAATAACAAACTTTTGATTGAAGATATAAAAACTAAATATATCACCATAGTCCTCTCACACATCCTATCTAGTCGTTGGGTGCAAGAGAATGACTGGAGGTGACGTAGAGGGGAGGAGCTATATAGCAACTCTGCTGGGTGAATCCTCTTGCACTTCCTGTAGGGGAGCAGTTAATATCCCACAAGTAATGATGACCCGTGGACTGATCACACTTAACAGAAGAAAGAATTAGCCAACTTAAGAGCCTTATTTCTGTCCAAAATATCATCTAGTGGGGTCTCCATCTGAAGAGCCTCTTCTAGAGCCTCAAACCAAAAGGCAGCTGCAGTGGTTACAGGAACAATGCATGCTAAAGGTTGAAGAAGAAAACCTTGAACAAAAATTTTCTTTAGGAGACCCTCTAATTTTTTATCCATAGGATCAATGAAAGCAAAACTGTCTTCAATAGGTATAGTTGTACGCTTAGCCAGGGTAGAAATAGCTCCCTCCACCTTAGGGACCGTCTGCCATGAGTCCTTTATGGTGTCAGAAATGGGAAACATTTTCTTATAAACAGGAGGGGGAGAGAACGGAATACCTGGTTTATCCCACTCCTTAGTAACAATGTCCGACATCCTCTTAGGGACCGGAAACACATCAGTGTAAACAGGAACCTCTAAATATTTATCCATTTTACACAATTTCTCTGGAACTACAATAGGGTCACAATCATCCAGAGTAGCTAAAACCTCCCTGAGCAATAAGCGGAGGTGCTCTAGCTTAAATTTAAATGCCGTCATATCTGAATCTGTCTGAGAGAACATCTTTCCTGAATCAGAAATCTCTCCCTCAGACAACAAATCCCTCATCCCTACTTCAGAACATTGTGAGGTAATATCGGATACGGCTACTAAAGCGTCAGAAGGCTCAGCATTTGTTCTTAACCCAGAGCTACTGCGCTTCCCTTGCAACCCAGGCAGCTTAGATAAACCCTCTGTGAGGGTAGTATTCATAACTGAAGCCATATCCTGCAAGGTGAAAGAATTAGACGCACTAGAAGTACTTGGCGTCGCTTGTGCGGGCGTTACTGGTTGTGACACTTGGGGAGAACTAGGGCAAAACCTGATTTCCTTCTGTCTGAGAATCATCTAATGCCAAACTTTTATAACTCAAAATATGCTGTTTGCAATTTATAGACATATCAGTACAAGTGGGACACATTCTAAGAGGGGGTTCCACGATGGCTTCTAAACAAATTGAACAATGACTTTCCTCAGTGTCAGACATGTTTAACAGACTAGTAATAAAGCAAGCAAGCTTGGAAAACACTTTATTTAATGAAAAAAACACAATTTGCAAAAACGGTACTGTGCCTTTAAGAGAAAAAAAGGCATACACAAACTGCAAAACAGGTTAAAATTGCTTCAATTTTTCTGAAATTTTAACAGTGTACCCACTAAGCTTTAGAAGGATTGCACCACAAGTAACACAGTAATAGACCCCCAAATGAAAAAAAAAAGGATTGAAATATGTCTAAAACCGGTTAAAAACCCCTAAAGCACCTTGCCACAGCTCTGCTGTGGCCCTACCTGCCCTTAGGAATCGATAATATGGGGTTTAAAGCTTCAATTAGTCCCTCAGAAGACTCTCAGGACCTCAGGAGAAGTTGCTTGCTGCTTGTAAATGTAGGCCCCGCCCACCTCACTCGATGTTGCTGGGGCCTACACAAAACTAACAAAGCCTGCCTGAAAGCCATGTGGGTTATAAACAACCCCAAAGAACTCTCAAGCAAATGTCCCATAAAACAGAAAACGTTACTCCCAGACATAAAAACATTTGTCCCAAATTCACATAACAAACTGAGTGCCCACAAACAATTAACCCTTTATGCAAGCTAGTAAAAACCTCTGATAACACTAGGATTACTGCTTTCCCTTCCCCTAATGGAGACACTGTCAGCCTTTCTGAGTTAACACAGTCTCTGCAGAAAATATGACTGAACATACCTCATTGCTGTATAGCAAGAAACCGTTCCTCACACTGAAGTTTTCCTGTACTCCTCAGCTCATGTGGGAACAGCAGTGGACCTTAGTTACAAATGCTAAGATCATCATCCTCCAGGCAGAAATCTTCATCTATGTCCTGCCTGAGAGTAAATAGTACAACACCGGTACTATTTAAAAATAACAAACACTTGATTGAAGATAAAATAAAACTAACAGTTTAACACCTCTTCTCTTTACTCTTTCCTGCTTTGAGCCAGCAAAGAGAATGACTGAGGGGTGGAGTTAAGGGGGGAGCTATATAGACAGCTCTGCTGTGGTGCTCTCTTTGCTACTTCCTGTCAGGAAGGACAATATCCCACAAGTTAGGATGAATCCGTGGACTCGGTACATCATGCAAAAGAAAAGTAAGTTATAGCGCGTCTTCATTACAACTGATGAAATAAACACCATATAAAATATCACCAATATTGCAGATCGCTTTTTATAAAGGGGAACGTTTACCATCACTTTAAGAAGGCAATATATTTAAGAGTTGATATAAAGTAAAATATAATATACATACATCTGTAGACATTAACATAGGCCAATTATAAGAGGAGTCAGTCGTTTACTTGGCTACCTGCTGTAAATGTTCAAACCTCAGGGTTAAAGGCTGTAATCTTAGCACAACCATTTCATTATTCAGGGTATTTGCTGGGTACATTTAAGTACTTTTCAGATTGCTAATGATAGCAGCTGCTAACTACTGGTTAAAGTGATATTCTGTTAAAATAAAAAGCTGGATTTCATTACAGCATTTTACTTTATAACAAAGTTCCTTCTTTCACTATGTATTTAATCCATATATGGCTAGTGACTGAAACATATCAAAGTATGCCTGCTTGTAATTGGCTCGCCCAGTTGTATCATCATTTGAAGTGGCAGAAGAGCAGCTTTGACTATAAAGAAATATGTTTTGATAGAAAATGCTCTAACAAACCAGAACATTTTATATTTGCACAAAAATGTGAGACCTCTACAGGATAAGCACAGCCCTTATAGAAGGTAAATTATCAATTATGTCTGCATTACTTTCTGTGTAATAAAGCTAAAATCAAATATCAGTATGTACATATTAAAAGAAAAACTGACTATAAAGCTTAGAATAATATAGGTTATTGTAATAATCAATGTACCAACTGCAAACAGAGAAATGAATATGTGAAAATCAATACGTAGAATAAGATATAAGAGTATACATTTTTACCTGATGGATATCCGCTCACCATCCAAAAACCTCTTCACCACTTTGTGTTTACACCAGCTTTAAAAATAAATACAATTTAGCACTGACATATAAAATAATTCTCCCAAATAAATAAAAGAAAAGCATTCACATAACAGAAATTCATCGCTATTTCACACAAACATACTGATCAAAACTGAAATGTGCATGAGTGCTTTACAGTTAGGAAAAAAACAAACATTTTTTTTTAAACATACTTATATTATCAAAAATGATGATCTTAAAAGTTATCAGCAGCATACGCATATAAGCTATCTGTGTCTATTTCACCCTCAGAGCAAGTGGTGGTGTATTTATTGCCAGCAATAACTTCATTTGAATCACAGCTGAGACACAGATTCCATTTACTGAAGTTTTTATTTTAAACTTGCTTTTTAACCTTGAAAAACATAAATGTCTACTGTTTAAATCTCATATTTTAGTTGTCATAAAGTAAAGCTGTCAAAGTCAGACCACTTACAATTTTAACTTACCATATTTTCTCCTTTTACTCAACATATACCTATACATTTATTTCTTCCTTGGCTTCTGCAAATTGTATTTCTGAGAACTTGGGGGCCTAAGGTTTACTTAAAATTTGTCAAATTGCTTGACTGAGCATATCACACATTTTAAGTACAAATTATTTTTCAGAACAAGGTTTTCATATTAAAAATAATAATATATTGCTGAATAAAATAGTTACACATCATAGATTACCTATTTAGTAAAGCAGTCATCACTGTCGATTTCTCTTGGAACAGAGAGAATAGGTTGGATGGCAAAGCAAGATAGCTACACAAGTGATCAAACTGACTCATGCCAGTAACTAGAAAGAAAAACAAAATGCCACATTAAACCCTCTACAAAATATAGTGTAGAAAAGTTGCAGTGCTGTTTAAAAATACACAGAAAACTTGGTCGTTATGAAGAAATCCTGTGGGTAGAAAATATTAGTTACAAATGTTTTACTTTTATTCCCATGTTGACTAGGTAAGAACAATTAGTATAGAAACTGCAAAATATATATTCTGAGTGAGTACATATGAAGCAGGAGACAATAACTCAACAATGCTGAATTACGCCACCACTAGGAGAAACTCCGAAAAGTATTAAACCGGCAAACCCTTTATACACCCACCCACCCACTTACCTTTAGATTTTGTTTAGCAAAAGGGAGAAGATGAGAGAAAATAATGTAAAGCTAGACTGATAGAAGAGCTCTAAACTCAGAAGGATGAATGTTCAGGAGCGCACACTCAGGAAAAAAGGCGGTCAGATTAAAACAGCATGAGTGCGTGTGAAAATGACCTGCACAAAGGCAAAAAAGGTTGGCAAAGCAACTGGCTTGGATGTACTTAACAAGGCGTAAATGACCACTGAGGAGCAGCCTATACATGATAGAATTCTCTGATCCCAATGAGAGATGGAAATACTCAGTTGTACAGGTTTGGAATAGGAAACCCTGTGATCATACATAAGTGTTTGACAATTCCTACCTGTAAAACTGTGCCTGGTGCATTTGTGAGGCCAGTAGTTTAAAAGATTAAAAGGACAGTCTACTTGATTTTTTTTTTTATTGCTTAAAAAGATAGATAACACCTTTATTACCCATTTCCCAGCTTTACACAACCAACATTGTTGTATTAAAATACTTTATGACCTTTCAATCTGTTTCTAAGTCCCTGCAGGCCGCCTCTTATCTCAGTGCATTTTTTAAGCAGACAGTGCTAGTTCACGTATGCCATATCGATAACATTGTGCTCAAACTGGCTAAAATGCAAGTCTGTAAATAGTGCAAATTTCCCAATCAGTGTTACCACACCGGGATCCTAGGATGCACACAGTCCCAGTCTGTAAATAGCACTGAGAAAAAGGTGGCAGTCTGCAGAGACTTAGATACCAGGTAATCACAGAGGTAAAAAGAATACTAATATAACAGTGTTGGAAATGGGTAATAAAGTGATTATCTATCTTTTTAAACAATAAAAACTCTTTAAGGTTGCTTTTTTTTTAAAAAAAGCTTCAGTTAATAGACAGCTAAATTACATAACTCCAACTCTCCTGGTTTCTGATCCCGGCAGTATCACTCTGCACAGGGGTGCACTCTGCTTAGCCACACCACACGGCCTAGGTAGTGTCTAATTTCAATCCTGCAGATGGACCTGGTCCATTGTAAACATGTTGAATTTTTAGAATGATGCATGTGCTTAGACACAAAACATCTTTGTCCAGTTATTTTCCCAGTGGGAGCCAATAATCTACCACACGCTCTTCTTTGATGCAGTTCCATTCTGTTCACGCTAAATTTTTGCATTAATTATAGAAAATTCTGTGGAATAGAAAATACTTAAGTCTGAGACTGAAAATTCTAGAGTGATGGAATGAGCAATTGATTGTCCTCAGGCAATGACATACATGTAATTCACATGGGGTTAAGGAGGACATCCAAAAGACCTGTCATTTGGACAGTTGGGTGTGCAAATGAATGGACACTGCCACTTGAGCAACACAAAAGAAGTAAAAACTTAAACTTGCATATACAAGCAGTGGCGTATTTAGGTTGTGTGCTGCCCTAGACACTCAACATTTTTTGCTGCCCCCCAATGCCCCCTTCCAAAGTTGTAGGCCTTTTTTGGCCATAATATTTTTTGGCCAGGGAGTAAAGTGAATATTTTTATGTCATTTCCATAATAAAATGTTCACAGACACATACACACGGTCGCCCGCACACCCACACATCCATCTATTGCTGCAACATATATAAAAAAGCTTATAAATAGAATTTTAGAGCACGGACTACGTCTAAATTGTGTAACAAACGTTCCTTCTTTGAAACTGGATTCGGACATAAAGAAGGTACAACTATCTCCTGGTTAATATTTTTGTTAGAAACAACCTTTGGAAGAAAACCAGGCTTAGTACGTAAAACAACCTTATCTGCATGGAACACCAGATAGGGTGGAGAACACTGCAGAGCAGATAACTCAGAAACTTTTCTAGCAGAAGAAATAGCAACCAAAAACAAAACTTTCCAAGATAACAACTTAATATCTATGGAATGTAGAGGTTCAAACGGAACCCCTTGAAGAACTGAAAGAACTAGATTTAAACTCCAGGGAGGAGTCAAAGGTCTGTAAACAGGCTTGATCCTAACCAGAGCCTGAACAAATGCTTGAACATCTGGCACAGCTGCCAGTCGTTTGTGTAATAAGACAGATAAAGCAGAAATCTGTCCTTTTAGAGAACTCGCTGATAATCCTTTATCCAAACCCTCTTGTAGAAAGGAAAGGATCTTAGGGATTTTGATCTTATTCCATAAGAATCCCTTGGATTCACACCAGCAGATATATCTTTTCCATATTTTATGGTAAATTTTTCTAGTTACCGGTTTTCTGGCTTGAACTAGAGTATCTATCACAGAATCTGAAAACCCACGCTTTGATAGAATCAAGCGTTCAA
The DNA here is from genome assembly GCF_027579735.1 of Bombina bombina. Classification (NCBI taxonomy): domain Eukaryota; kingdom Metazoa; phylum Chordata; class Amphibia; order Anura; family Bombinatoridae; genus Bombina; species Bombina bombina. The sequence goes on along the minus strand of NC_069502.1, from coordinate 1,107,477,963 downwards.
TTTCCAAGCCGTCAGCTGGAGGGAGACCAGATTTGGATGTTCGAATGGACCCTGTACAAGAAGATCCTGTCTCAAAGGTAGCTTCCATGGTGGAACCGATGACATATTCACCAGGTCTGCATACCAAGTGGCCACGCAGGAGCTATCAAGATCACCGAGGCCCTCTCCTGCTTGATCCTGGCTACCAGCCAGGGAATGAGAGGAAACGGTGGAAACACATAGGCTAGGTTGAAGGTCCAAGGCGCTACTAGTGCATCCACTAGAGTCGCCTTGGGATCCCTGGATCTGGACCCGTAGCAAGGAACCTTGAAGTTCTGACGAGACGCCATCAGATCCATATCTGGAATGCCCCATAATTGAGTCAACTGGGCAAAGATCTCCGGGTGGAGTTCCCACTCCCCCGGATGGAATGTCTGACGACTCAGATAATCCGCCTCCCAGTTTTCCACACCTGGGATGTGGATCGCAGATAGGTGGCAGGAGTGATCCTCCGCCCATTTTATTATTTTGGTCACTTCTTTCATCGCCAGGGAACTCCTTGTTCCCCCCTGATGATTGATATAAGCAACAGTCGTCATGTTGTCTGATTGGAATCTTATGAATCTGGCCTTTGCTAGTTGAGGCCAAGCCCTGAGAGCATTGAATATCGCTCTCAGTTCCAGAATGTTTATCGGGAGAAGAGACTCTTCCCGAGACCATAGTGCCTGAGCTTTCAGGGATTCCCAGACCGCGCCCCAGCCCACTAGACTGGCGTCGGTCGTGACGATGACCCACTCTGGTCTGCGGAAGCTCATTCCCTGGGACAGGTGGTCCAGGGTTAGCCACCAACGGAGTGAGTCTCTGGTCTTCTGATCTACTTGAATCACTGGAGACAAGTCTGTATAGTCCCCATTCCACTGTTTCAGCATGCACAGTTGTAATGGTCTTAGATGAATTTGCGCAAAAGGAACTATGTCCATTGCTGCAACCATCAACCCTACTACTTCCATGCACTGAGCTACGGAAGGACGAGGAATAGAATGAAGAACTTGACAAGTGTTTAGAAGTTTTGACTTTCTGACTTCTGTCAGGAAAATCCTCATTTCTAAAGAATCTATTATTGTTCCCAAGAAGGGAACTCTTGTCGACGGAGACAGGGAACTTTTTTCTATGTTCACCTTCCATCCGTGAGATCTGAGAAAGGCCAGAACGATGTCTGTGTGAGCCTTTGCTTTTGAAAGAGACGACGCTTGTATTAGAATGTCGTCCAAGTACGGTACTACTGCAATGCCCCTTGGTCTTAGAACAGCTAGAAGGGATCCGAGTACCTTTGTGAAAATCCTTGGAGCAGTGGCTAACCCGAATGGGAGGGCCACAAACTGGTAATGTTTGTCCAGAAAGGCGAACCTTAGGAACTGATGATGTTCTTTGTGGATAGGAATATGTAGATACGCATCCTTTAGATCCACGGTAGTCATAAATTGACCTTCCTGGATTGTGGGTAGAATCGTTCGAATGGTTTCCATTTTGAACGATGGTACTCTGAGAAATTTGTTTAGGATCTTTAAATCCAGAATTGGTCTGAAAGTTCCCTCTTTTTTGGGAACTACAAACAGATTTGAGTAAAATCCCATTCCTTGTTCCGTCGTTGGAACTGGGTGTATCACTCCCATCTTTAACAGGTCTTCTACACAATGTAAGAATGCCTGTCTCTTTATTTGGTTTGAGGATAAGTGAGACATGTGGAACCTTCCCCTTGGGGGTAGTTCCTTGAATTCCAGAAGATAACCCTGAGAAACTATTTCTAGTGTCCAGGGATCCTGAACATCTCTTGCCCAAGCCTGAGCAAAGAGAGAGAGTCTGCCCCCTACTAGATCCGGTCCAGGATCGGGGGCTACTCCTTCATGCTGTTTTGTTAGCAGCAGCAGGCTTCTTGGCCTGATTACCCTTGTTCCAGCCTTGCATCGGTTTCCAGGCTGGTTTGGTTTGAGAAGCATTACCCTCTTGTTTAGAGGATGCAGAGTTAGAGGCCGGTCCGTTCCTGAAATTGCGAAAGGAACGAAAATTAGACTTATTCTTGGCTTTGAAAGGCCTATCTTGTGGGAGGGCGTGGCCCTTTCCCCCAGTGATGTCTGAAATAATCTCTTTCAATTCTGGCCCAAAGAGAGTCTTACCCTTGAAGGGGATATTAAGCAATTTTGTCTTGGAAGATACATCCGCTGACCAAGACTTTAGCCAAAGCGCTCTGCGCGCCACAATTGCAAACCCTGAATTTTTCGCCGCTAATCTAGCTAGTTGCAAAGCGGCATCTAAAATAAAAGAATTAGCCAACTTGAGTGCGTGAACTCTGTCCATAACCTCCTCATACGTAGTCTCTCTACTGAGCGACTTTTCTAGTTCCTCGAACCAGAACCACGCTGCTGTAGTGACAGGAACAATGCACGAAATGGGTTGCAGGAGGTAACCTTGCTGTACAAAAATCTTTTTAAGCAAACCCTCCAATTTTTTATCCATAGGATCTTTGAAAGCACAATTATCCTCGATAGGAATAGTAGTGCGCTTGTTTAAAGTAGAAACTGCCCCCTCGACCTTAGGAACTGTCTGCCATAAGTCCTTTCTGGGGTCGACCATAGGAAATAATTTCTTAAATATAGGAGGGGGGGACAAAAGGTATGCCAGGCTTCTCCCACTCCTTATTCACTATATCCGCCACCCGCTTGGGTATAGGAAAAGCGTCAGGGTGCACCGGAACCTCTAGGAACTTGTCCATCTTGCATAATTTTTCTGGAATGACCAGGTTGTCACAATCATCCAGAGTAGATAACACCTCCTTAAGCAGTGCGCGGAGATGCTCTAATTTAAATTTAAATGTCACAACATCAGGTTCTGCCCGTTGAGAAATTTTACCTGAATCTGAAATTTCCCCATCCGACAAAACCTCCCTCATGACCCCTTCAGATTGGTGTGAGGGTATGACAGAGCAATTATCATCAGCGCCCTCCTGCTCTACAGTGTTTAAAACAGAGCAATCACGCTTTCTCTGATATGCAGGCATTTTGGATAAAATATTTGTTATGGAGTTATCCATTACTGCCGTTAATTGTTGCATAGTAATAAGCATTGGCGCGCTAGAAGTACTAGGGGCCTCCTGCGTGGGCAAAACTGGTGTAGACACAGAAGGAGATGATGTAGAACTATGTCTACTCCCTTCATCTGATGAATCATCTTGGGCAACTTTACTATCTGTGGCAATACTGTCCTTACTTTGTTTGGACGCTATGGCACAATTATCACACAATTTTGAAGGGGGACACACATTGATCTTCAAACATATAGAACATAGCTTATCTGAAGGTGCAGACATGTTAAAGGGACACTGTACCTAAAAATTTTCTTTGTGATTCAGATAGAGCATGCAATTTTAAGCAACTTTCTAATTTACTCCTATTATCAAATGTTCATTATTCTCTTGGTATCTTTATTTGAAATGCAAGAATGTAAGTTTAGATGCTGGCCCATTTTTGGTGAACAACCTAGGTTGTCCTTGCTGATTGGTGGATAAATTCATCCACCAATCAAAAACTGCTGCCCAGAGTGCTGAACGAAGAAAAAAGCTTAGATGCCTTCTTTTTCATATAAAGATAGCAAGAGAAGTAAGAAAAATTGATAATAGCAGTAAATTAGAAAGTTGCTTAAAATTGCATGCTCTATCTGAATCACAAAAGAAAATTTTTGGGTACAGTGTCCCTTTAAACAGGCTTAAACTTGTCAAGAAAGTACAAAAAACCGTTTAAAATAAAACCGTTACTGTCTCTTTAAATTTTAAACAGTGCACACTTTATTACTGAATATGTGAAAAAGTATGAAGGAATTGTTCAAAATTTACTAATTTTCACCACAGTGTCTTAAAGCATTCAAAGTATTGCACACCAATTTTCAGAGCTTTAACCCTTAAAATAAAGAAACCGGAGCCGGTTACAGTTTTAACCCCTCTACAGTCCCAGCTACAGCCTTTGCTGCGACTTTACCAAACCCAGGGGGGAATACGATACCAAATGAAGCCTTCTAGGAACTTTTCCAACTACTTTCAGATCCTCACACATGCATCTGCATGTCTTGCTCTCAAAAGTAACTGCGCAGTAATGGCGCGAAAATGAGGCTCAGCCTACAACTGGGAAGGCCCTTCCTGACTGGAAAGGTGTCTAACACAGTGCCTGACGTTAAAAAACATTCCCCAAGCTTATAAGTGTGAATTACAAGCATAAACATGTATAAAATGCCCAAATAAAGCAATCGATTTTGCCCATAAAAGTGTCTACCAGTTTTATAGCCCATATTAAGCCCTTTATGCTGTTTGAGACTAAGAAAATGGCTTACCGGTCTCCATGAGGGGAAATGTCAGCCTTCCAGCATTACACAGTCTTGTTAGAAATATGGCTAGTCATACCTTAAGCAGAAAAAGTCTGCTAACTGTTTCCCCCAACTGAAGTTACTTCATCTCAACAGTCCTATGTGGAAACAGCAAACGATTTTAGTTACTGTCTGCTAAAATCATCTTCCTCTCACAAACAGAACTCTTCATCTTTTTCTGTTTCAGAGTAAATAGTACATACCAGCACTATTTTAAAATAACAAACTCTTGATAGTAGAATAAAAAACTACAACTAAACACCACATACTCTTAACCATCTCCGTGGAGATGTTGCCTGTGCAACGGCAAAGAGAATGACTGGGGTGGGCGGAGCCTAGGAGGGACTATATGGACAGCTTTGCTGGGACTCTTTGCCATTTCCTGTTGGGGAAGAGATATTCCCACAAGTAAGGATGACGCCGTGGACCGGACACACCAATGTTGGAGAAAATCACAGATTTATTGAAAAAATACTTCCCCCAAGCACAATACTAAGTGCTGAAAGCCAACAGAACTAAAGGCAATAAGCTAGCTAAATAAAAGAAAGCTTCTGAGTTACCTCTAAACTGATGGGCACTCTCTTATTTTACTCCCCTAGAATGTAAGCTCCTTGTGCAAAATATCTCATTATATACCTATATAATACTTCTAAAATAACTATAAGCTTCTTAGAAATATAGCCAGGAAAAAAGTGCTGCCCCCTCCTAATATACTGCCCTAGGCAAGTGCCTGGTTTGCCTAGGCCAAGATACGCCTCTGTATACAAGTGATTAGACTTTGCAGTACTTTTCTTAAGTTTATTCTGCCCTGCTGTGCAGAACTAGGGTCTGCATGTGAGCCTTCCATCTAATGGGTAAGCAACATTTATTTGAATTATCTGTGGGCTCCTGTGCTGTCATACTATACAGGAATGTAGTCTTGGGAGCTTTGATTACGCGAAGTTGTGAGTAGGGCAGTACACAAGCTCTGATGTGGAAATTTTTTTTTTTTGTAGAGTTGAATGAGATGTGTAGAACCATTGTTAATAAAGGCTGTAAAAACACTTGTTGCATGATAAGAAATGTTGGAGAAAATCTCTGAAAATCACAAAACATGGGCCCCTCTGGTAGCCAGAACACAGAAGAATGGCCTGTGCTTTTATTACCTTAAACAGTTATGGAAGGCTTAAAGGTGAGAAGATAGAAAGGTAGAATGACACCCAGAAGAAATGTAAAGGGATTGTAAATCCTAGTGTTTGTGAAACGTTAGGATTTACCATTGGAACAAATGAAGGGGACTTTCAGTCATGAAGTATAAAATACTTCATACTGAAAGTTCCTTTATTGGTTTGAAGTGTTCGCCGCACTGAGCTGCTCAGGCAGCCCACTGCAGAACGCTATTATGCTGAGAGGTGACGTTTCCATCTCTTAGCCAATAGCCAACCGGGCTATCCGGCTTGGTGCCAGCTGGAACGCATGGTTATTTGCTAAGAGGTGGAAATGTCACCATGGGCTGCCATGAGGAGCTCAGTGTGGCGAACGCTGCAAGCAAATAAGGGAAGGTTGAACATGAAGTATTTTATTTGTTCCACTGGTAAATCCTAGCATTTCACAAACGCTAGGATTTACTATCACTTTAAGAAGCTGTATGTGTTAATACATCCTAGCTATATTTTTGGCCCAAACAGCACAGGAAGGGCATGGAGACGAATATTGCATAATGTATTCACTCTACAAGCCAGAGTGAGGTACACCATGTTTGGAGTATAAATATAAGAAAACATCTGTAGCATAAAGCATGGTAGAACTTTTGTATCTCACATAAATGTAACAGAAAACAGTCATAGAAGTGCATTTGAGAGCAAATAATTAATCCAGCACAGAACATACATGAGGCTTCCTAGTATAACATTTAATATATGTGTGACCTCCTTCTGGTGAGACTTATAATTAACCCAAGGTAATGAATTACCTCCTGCTTCACATGGTATCACTAGAAATATGAGAGAAATCATTAACAGACTTAAAGGGACAGTATAGTCAAAATTAAAATTTCAGGATTCAGATAGGGCATGCAATTTTAAACAACTTTCTCATTTACTTTCACATAAAATTTGCTTTGTTCTCTTGATATCCTTTGCTGAAAGCTAAACCTAGATAAGCTCAAACTTGTTTCTAAACTGTTAAAAACCACCTCTTATCTCAGTGCATTCCCAGACAGTGCTAGTTCACCTGTTGCATATAGATAACATTGTGCTCAATTATTTAAGAGTCAGCACAGACTGGCTAAAATGCAAGTCTTTAAAAAGAACTGAGATAAGGGGTCAGTCTGCAGAGGCTTAGATACAAGGTAATCACACAGGCAAAAAGTATATTAATATAAATAACCATGTTGGCTATGCAAAACTGGGGCAAGGGTAATAAAGGGATTATCTATATTTTTAAACAAAATAAATTCTGAAGCAGAATGTCCCTTTAAATAAAGGGATACAGGTTACAGCTTAATCAAACAGCTCAAAGATGCTGATAAAAGGCATGTCCAATGCAATCATAAACTTAAGAATTTTATATAATTGAAAACAGACATTTAAGAGCTCTGAGCTAAGCAAGGCAAATATAGACATTACCAGACAAAAATCCCTTACAGAATCTTGTGTAAAACAATTTAATATTCACATGATAATATAAATGTAAGGAATGTTTGCTTTGTATTAAACAGAGTGTGAATAATGGTTGTAAGAAATTTAGATGAGATTGATAACAGCTAGGAAACTGGAAAAGTCAAGACACTCACCGGGGAAATCGGAGGGTGCTGGAACACCATTTAAATAATGGAAAAACAAAGCAGAGCTCCTCAAAAAGGGGAGAATAGAAGACCTGACTGATCTGCTCAGATGCCAACCTGATAATTCTTTCATTGTGCTTTGAAAGAGAAAAGGAATTATAATTAGTTAGTATGACAAAAAGATGCAATGGTAGCACATAAAGCATGTAAAGAGCACACATTCTACAACATATTTACAATGGAATTACTACAAAATCAACATAACCTCTTTACACTGCAAGCACCAACCTCTCCCATGCCATCTACCTAACATACAAAAATGCCTTTATATTCTATATCACTTGTCAATGAAAACTAAAAGCTGAAACTGCTAAACTTATACATATTCTGTGTTTATTATTTATTGGATGAGCGATGCAATAAGATACTTTTTAATCTTAAAGAACTATACCTTTTGGTGTAGGTAACTAAACATGAGTGGTGTCTCAACATTTTCTTAAACTGATGAACAGGTATGTCCAAAATTTAGACCAGGATCTACCTGCAGATCTCTGTGTGCTTAGAGCGATTTCCAAATTGTCCCCAAATTTAGGTAATGCAGTGCACAATATGCACAGGTTTAGATCGGTTTCTTTTTAGCAAACATTACATACAAATAGATCCAGTCTCTCTAAAGTCTGGTCTCCCCTAGTGTATATAATCTTTCTTTCAAAGTGAAAGGAAAAGCAGAATTCATCGCAGTCACAAAAACAAGAACTACAGACAGCAGACAATTTTTGGGGTGATGGGGAAACCAACTTATATAATATCACTAGATGATTGAAGAAAAAATTAGAGGGACAAATATTCAAGCATCTATTGTATTACTGTGAACAGACATTCTATATATTGAATGCGTCTATAAAAATCTTTCCGTATATATAACTAGAAGCACAATTTAAAAGTAATCAGTGTTTTCGTTCCAGAATTATGAAATTTATGTTTAAGTGATTATTTCCCACCTCCCTGTTTGTTGGCAGATGGTTTTATACAAAGAGACTGCTGCAAGCTCCTCTTCTGCATCTGTAAATTCTTGGTCCATGGCATTTTCTTCTAAGAATGAAAACAATTATTATTAAAAGGAAGTTGTTACCATATAGGTTGTCACAATTTGCTTACGTTCTAATGATTGTTTCCCACTGCCCTTTTAAAATTTACATAATGAACTTTAAAGGGATACAAATTTTTTTACTTTCATGATTCAGATAAAGCATGCAATTTCCAACTTCAACTTCCAATTTACTTTTATGATCTAATTTACTTTATTCTCTTGGTATCCTTTGTTGAAAAGCATACATAGGTAGGTTCAGGAGCAGCAATACACTACTGGGGTGCTAGTTGCTGATTTGTGGCTGCATGTCTATGCCTCTTTTCATTGGCTCACTCAATGTGCTTTGCTAGTTTCCAGTAGTGCATTGCTGCTCCTTTAACAAAGGATAGTAGGGGAACAAAGTAAATTTAATAATAGAAGTAAATAAGAAAGTTGCTTAAAATTGTATGTTCTATCTGAATCATGAACTAATGTTTTTTAGGGAGTTTCATGTCCCTTTAACACTTCTTTATTTACAGAAAACTGAATTTGTGAAATAGCATTAACATTTATTAATCAGCAAGTTTTTATCTCTCCCAGACACAGTAACCTTATAAGTCTGTACCTGTAGATGAAGTAAGTATTATCTGGACAACGTGTGCCATCGTTACAAGGCGGAAAAGGTGAAGGTCGCCAGTAGCTAGGCTGTTCCCTGAAAAGTCTTGACACTGCAGTGCTGGGAAAGCGAGCACCAAGCTGACCTGCAAATAAACCAAATTCATGAACATTTGATCACTAATTAGAGCTGGCACTACAGGGTTAATCTTCAGGTTTATTGGCTCTCTTAAAACGCTGTTACTGGTTAATGAATATTTGTGCGTTTCAGATTTGGCAATCTTTACTATGTAGCATTAGTCAACAATAATGGAAAAGGCATATTATTCAATTAAGCATTTGTGTTATTACTCACCAATAAATGAAACATGTCAATATCAAGTATACAAGGCGTATTTCCACCATCTTCAGATACAAGAGCTGTTGTAAAATAACAAAATGTGTAAAGCGACAATTCAACTCTGTATGTGCCCTCTCTCTTTTCTAAAAAAATACTAATACATTTTTTTTAATGTTTCTTTTACAGTTCTGAACTTTTTCTTTATTAAACTGCAAGTAGACAAACCAGAAAACAAACGGCCAGATTACGAGTTTTGCGGTAAAAGGGGTGCGGTACTAACTTGCACGTTATTGTCACCGCTCACTTACCTACAGCGCTGGTATTACAGGTTTTTATAAACCCGGCATTAAAAGGCAAGAAGTGAGCGTAGAGCAAACTTGTGCTCCATACCGCACTCCAATACCAGCGGTGAGCTGGTTGTACGTGCTCGTGCATGATTTCCCCATAGACATCAATGGGGAGAGCCGGCTGGAAAAAAGCCTAACACCTGCAATAAAGCAGCGCAAAGCTCAGTAACGCAGCCCCATTGATTCCTATGGGGAAACAAAATTTATGTTTACACCCGAGTCTAAACACCCCTAATCTGCCGCCCCCAACATTCCCGACATCTACATTATATTTATTAACCCCTAATCTGCCGCTCCAGACATCGCCGACACCTACATTATATTTTTAACCCCTAATCTGCCGCCCCCAATGTCGCCGCAACCTACCTACACTTATTAACCCCTAATCTGCCGCCCCCAACATCGCCGCCACTATAAGAAACATATTAACCCCTAAACCGCCGTATTCCCGCCTCGCAAACACTAGTTAAATATTATTAACCCCTAATCTGCCGTCCCCAAAGTCGCCACCACTATATTACATTTATTAATCCCTAAACCTAAGTCTAAACCTAACACCCCCTAACTTAAATATAATTAAAATAAATCTAAATAAAACCTACAATAACTAAATAATTCATATTTAAAACTAAATACTTACCCGTAAAATAAACCCTAAACTAGCTACGATATAACTAATAGTTACATTGTATCTATCTTAGGTTTTATTTTTATTTCACCGGCAAGTTTATATTTATTTTAACTAGGTAGAATAGTTACTAAATAGTTATTAACTATTTAATAACTACCTAGCTAAAATAAATACAAATTTACCTGTAAAATAAAACCTAACCTAAGTTACACTAACACACTAACACCACACTACAATTAAATTACCTAAATTAAATACAATTACATAAATTACAACCCCCCCCCCCACTAAATTACACAAAATAAAAAACAAATTACAAGATATTTAAACTAATTGCAACTAAACTAATAGCCCTATAAAAAAAACAACAAAAAAAAAAAACCCTAGCTCAAACTAAACTACCAATAGCCCATAAAAGGGCCTTTTGCGGGCATTGCCCCAAAGAAATCAGCTATTGTACCTGAAAAAAAAATACAAATAACCCCCCCAACAGTAAAACCTACCACCCACACAACCAACCCCCCAAATAAAACCCTAACTAAAAAAACCTAAGCTCCCCATTGCCCTGAAAAGGGCATTTGTATGGGTATTGCCCTTAAAAGGGCCTATAGCTCTATTGCGGCCCAAACCCTAACCTAAAAATAAAACCCACCCAATAAAGCCTTAAAAAAACCCTAACACTAACCCCTGAAGATCCACTTACAGTTTTGAAGAGCCAACATCCATCCTCAGCGAAGCCGGGAGAAGTCCTCAACGAAGCCAGGAGAAGTCTTCAACAAAGCCGGGAGAAATGGTCCTCCAGACGGGCAGAAGTCTTCATCCAGATGGCATCTTCTATCTTTATCCATCTGGCGCGGAGCGGCTCCATCTTCAAGACATCCGGCGCGGAGCATCCTCTTCCAACGAAGTCTTCTTTCCGAATGAATGTTTCTTTAAGTGACGTCATCCAAGATGGTGTCCCTTAGATTCCGATTGGCTGACAGAATTCTTCCAACGAACTCTTCTTCCCGAATGAATGTTTCTTTAAGTGACGTCATCCAAGATGGCGTCCCTTAGATTCCGATTGGCTGATAGAATTCTATCAGCCAATCGGAATTAAGGTTGAAAAAATCCAATTGGTTGATGCAATCAGCCAATAGGATTGAGCTCGCATTCTATTGGCTGATTGGAACAGCCAATAGAATGCTAGCTCAATCCTATTGGCTGATTGGCCTAAAAAAAAAAAGCTTGTAATACCGGCACTATGGAAGTCCCATTGAAAATAGACTATACGCAAATTGCGTAAGTTGATTTGCGGTAAGGCCAAAAAAGTGTGCGGGACAGCTGTACCTACAAGATTCGTAATAGCAGCGTCATGAGCCTTAACACTGCTTTTTTACTCAGAACTTTTTTTTTATGCAGAACTCGTAATCTAGCCGAAAGTTTTTGTAAAAACAAAATTTATGCTTACCACGATTTTATATTCAACTCCTGGCCAGCAGGAGGCGGCAAAGAGCGCCCCAGAAGAGCTGTTAAGTGTCACTTCCCTTACCCATAATCCCCAGTCATTCGGCCGAAGGAAAATAGAAAAACAAGACAACACAAGGGTATAGAGGTGCCGGAGGTTTGTACACAAAAAACTGCCGTCTTAAATTAAATAAGGTTGGGTTGTGGACTCTCCATGCCCGGAAATAAATAAATTTATCAGGTAAGCATACATTTTGTTTTCTTTTCTATGGCATGGATAGTCCACAATTTCATTCCAATCACTAGTGGGAACCAATACCCAAGCTAGAGGACACAGAATGAAAGGGAGGGAGAACAAGACAGGCAAACCTAAACAGCAGGCACTACTGCTTGAATAACTTTTCTCTCAAAAGAAACCTAAGCCGAGGCAAAAGTATCAAACTTGTAGAATTTGGAAAGGTATGCAATGAGGACCAAGTGGCCTTGCAGATTTGCTCCCCCGAAGCTTTATCTTTGAAAGCCTAGGAAGATAAGACTAGTGGAATGAGCCGTAATTCTCTCAGGAGGCTGTTGTCCAGCTGTCTCATAAGCAAACCGGATAACACTTCTCAACCAGAGAAAAAAAGTAGAATAAGTGACCTTCTGACACATATGCTTACCAGAGAAAACGACGAACAGGGCAGATGTTTGTCGAAAATCTATAGCTGTTTGAAGGTAAAATATTAGAGCATGCCCAACATCCAGGTTATGCAACAGGCGTTCCTTCTGAGGAGGAGGAGGATTAGGACAAAAAACATAATTTATGTAAGAACGTACCTGATAAATTCATTTCTTTCATATTGGCAAGAGTCCATGAGCTAGTGACATATGGGATATACAATCCTACCAGGAGGGGCAAAGTTTCCCAAACCTCAAAATGCCTATAAATACACCCCTCACCACACCCACAATTCAGTTTAACGAATAGCCAAGCAGTGGGTGATAAAGAAAGAAAGCATCAACAAAGGAAATTTGGAAATAATTGTGCTTTATACAAAAAATCATAACCACCATAAAAAGGGTGGGCCTCATGGACTCTTGCCAATATGAAAGAAATTAATTTATCAGGTAAGTTCTAACATAAATTATGTTTTCTTTCATGTAATTGGCAAGAGTCCATGAGCTAGTGACATATGGGATATCAATACTCAAGATGTGGAGTCTTCCACTCAAGAGTCACTAGAGAGGGAGGGAATAAAATAAAAACAGCCATATTCCGCTGAAAAAATAATCCACAACCCAAAAAATAAGTTATTTTCACTTTTGAAAGAAAAAAACTTAAATCAAAAAGCAGAAGAATCAAACTGAAACAGCTGCCTGAAGAACTTTTCTACCAAAAACTGCTTCAGAAGAAGCAAATACATCAAAATGGTAGAATTTAGTAAATGTATGCAAAGAGGACCAAGTTGCTGCTTTGCAAATCTGATCAACTGAAGCTTCATTCTTAAAAGCCCACGAAGTGGAGACTGATCTAGTAGAATGAGCTGTAATTCTCTGAGGCGGGGTTTGACCCGACTCCAAATAAGCTTGATGAATCAAGTTTCAACCAAGAAGCCAAGGAAATAGCAGAAGCTTTCTGACCTTTCCTAGGACCAGAAAATAAAACAAATAAACTGGAAGTCTTCCTGAAATTTTTAGTAGCTTCCACATAATATTTCAAAGCTCTTACCACATCCAAAGAATGTAAGGATCTCTCCAAAGAATTCTTAGGATTAGGACACAAGGAAGGAACAACAATTTCTCTATTAATGTTGTTAGAATTCACAACCTTAGGTAAAAATTGAAAAGAAGTCAGCAAAACTGCCTTATCCTGATGAAAAATCAGAAAAGGAGACTCACAAGAAAGAGCAGATAGCTCAGAAACTCTTCTAGCAGAAGAAATAGCCAAAAGGAACACAACTTTCCAGGAAAGTAGTTTAATGTCCAAAGAATGCATAGGCTCAAATGGAGGAGCCTGTAAAGCCTTCAGAACCAAATTAAGACTCCAAGGAGGAGAAATTGATTTAATGACAGGTTTAATACGAACTAAAGCCTGTACAAAACAGTGAATATCAGGAAGAATAGCAATCTTTCTGTGAAATAAAACAGAAAGAGCGGAGATTTGTCCTTTCAAGGAACTTGCAGACAAACCCTTATTCCAAACCATCCTGAAGAAACTGTAAAATTCTAGGAATTCTAAAAGAATGCCAGGAGAATTTATGAGAAGAACACCATGAAATGTAAGTCTTCCAAACTCTATAATAAATCTTTCTAGAAACAGATTTTCGAGCTTGTAACATAGTATTAATCACTGAGTCAGAGAAACCTCTATGACTTAGAACTAAGCATTCAATTTCCATACCTTCAAATTTAATGATTTGAGATCCTGATGGAAAAACGGACCTTGAGATAGTAGGTCCGGCCGTAACGGAAGTGGCCAAGGCGGGCAACTGGACATCCGAACCAGATCCGCATACCAAAACCTGTGTGGCCATGCTGGAGCCACCAGCAACACAAAAGACTGTTCCATGATGATTTTGGAGATCACTCTTGGAAGGAGAACTAGAGGCGGAAAGATGTAAGCAGGTTGATAACACCAAGGAAGTGTCAGCGCATCCACTGCTTCCGCCTGAACATCCCTGGACCTGGACAGGTATCTGGGAAGTTTCTTGTTTAGATGAGAGGCCATGAGATCTATCTCTGGAAGCCCCCACATCTGAACAATCTGAGAAAACACATCTGGATGGAGAGACCACTCCCCTGGATGTAAAGTCTGGCGGCTGAGATAATCCGCCTCCCAATTGTCTACACCTGGGATATGCACCGCAGAGATTAGACAGGAGCTGGATTCCGCCCAGGCAAGTATCCGAGATACTTCTTTCATAGCTTGGGGACTGTGAGTCCCACCCTGATGATTGACATAAGCCACAGTTGTGATATTGTCTGTCTGAAAACAAATGAACGGTTCTCTCTTTAGTAGAGGCCAGAACTGAAGAGCCCTGAGAATTGCACGGAGTTCTAAAATATTTATTGGTAATCTCGCCTCTTGAGATTTCCAAACCCCTTGTGCTGTCAGAGATCCCCAAACAGCTCCCCAACCTGAAAGACTTGCATCTGTTGTGATCACAGTCCAGGTTGGGCGAACAAAAGAAGCCCCTTGAACCAAACGATGGTGATCTATCCACCATGTCAGAGAGTGTCGTACATTGGGATTCAAGGATATTAATTGTGATATCTTTGTATAATCCCTGCACCATTGATTCAGCATACAAAGCTGTAGAGGTCTCATGTGAAAACGAGCAAAGGGGATTGCGTCCGATGCTGCAGTCATGAGACCTAAAACTTCCATGCACATAGCCACTGAAGGGAATGACTGAGACTGAAGGTGCCGGTAGGCTGCAACCAATTTTAAATGTCTCTTGTCTGTTAGAGACAGAGTCATGGACACTGAATCTATCTGGAAGCCTAAAAAGGTGACCCTTGTCTGAGGAATCAAGAAACTTTTTGGTAAATTGATCCTCCAACCATGTTTCCGAAGAAACAACACTAGTTGATTCGTGTGAGATTCTGCAGTATGTAAAGACTGAGCTAGTACCAAGATATCGTCCAAATAAGGAAACACCGCAATACCCTGTTCTCTGATTACAGATAGTAGGGCACCCAGAACCTTTGAAAAGATTATTAGAGCTGTTGCTAGGCCAAATGGAAGAGCAACAAATTGGTAGTGCTTGTCTAGAAAAGAGAATCTCAGAAACTGAAAGTGTTCTGGATGAATCGGAATATGAAGGTATGCATCCTGCAAGTCTATTGAGGACATATAATGTCCTTGCTGAACAAAAGGCAGAATAGTCCTTATAGTCACCATCTTGAAAGTTGGTACTCTTACATAACGATTCAAAATTTTCAGATCCAGAACTGGTCTGAACAAATTTTCTTTCTTTGGTACAATGAATAGGTTTGAATAAAACCCCAAACCTTGTTCCTGAAGAGGAACTGGCATGATTATCCCTGAAGACTCCAGGTCTGAAACACACTTCAGAAAAGCCTGAGCTTTTACTGGATTTACAGGGATGCGTGAGAGAAAAAATCTTCTCACAGGAGGTCTTACTTTGAATCCTATTCGATACCCTTGAGAGACAATGCTCTGAATCCAATGATTTTGGACATATTTTATCCAACAATCCTTGAAAAACCTTAATCTGCCCTCTACCAGCTGAGCTGGAATGAGGGCCGCACCTTCATGCGGACTTAGGGGCAGACTTTGGTTTCCTAAATGGCTTGGAGGCAGGGCCAAATAAAGTCTTTCCTTTAAAAGTAAAAACATTAATTAGGACTTGACTGTTCATCTGCAGATCAACATTTTCCACAGCCCTAGTACTCTGCAAGCTAGAATGGCAAAGCTAGAATACTTTGGCTCCCAGCCAAACTGCATGTTGGCATCACAGATAAAAGAATAAGCCAGCTTTAGAGCCTTGATCCTATCCTGGATCTCCTCAATGGAAGTCTCCTCCGAAATTAGTACGGACAAGTAGTTGCACTGGTTGCCATTGAAAACCTGGATGAATATACATCTTTTTAAGTAAAACTCCAGTTACTTATCTATAGGGTCCTTTAAAGAGGAACTATCCTCAAGGGGAATAGTGGCTCTCTTGGCTAGAGTGGATATAGCACCCTCTACCTTAAACTCGGTGCACCAAATCAGACATAATTAACAATGTCCAGTATCATGTTAAAGAATGATTACAATCCCCCCCAAAAAACAAACAGTTAAAATGTACAAACTGTGGATACTCATAATCACCAGCAGGGGGTGATAAATAAGTATGATCCCTGACATATGGGGCAGAAAAGTAATCATATTAGAGACCCTCAAAATATAACCACAGAATGAGAGGAAATGTAAAAGCATCTTATAATAATAATAATAATAATAATAATAAGGGAGCATGCAGCAACAATAAGTGTCACCAGATTGTGGCAAATACTTGTAAAACACAGAATTTATCACCAGGAGAAAATGCAACCTGAAAAATAAAATACCAGGATATAGAGTTTTTATAACAAAAAAACCTCATCCCTCATTTCCCTGTGGCATAATAGCCACCTATAAAATTATTTATTTGAGAAAAATAAATAAAGAATATGAGGGTCTGTGCTGAATTTGATATTAAATGAGGCTCACATATCTAAAGGAGCCAACTAAAATGCGCTCAAACTTTCACTGCCCGTAGCGGCTAAAATGGCGCATATATACATATGCGTCTAAGTGGATCTCACTTATAATGCAGACGAGGTGCCATAATGGGTAGAAAAAAAAAACATTTTATGTTGTATAGAGCCCAAAGTAAACGGCTCTAAAACAGAAAAAGAAGCTACTATCCTGCTGAGCGCCTACCGCATCGCTGACAAGCTGCGACTGGTGGTCTCTTTTATGGCGGCTTAGTAGAACATGGCGCCAATACACATATGCCATCAGCGAAACTGTCAACAGAGGAGCAGTAAGTAGAGCTTGTCCAAAACGGCTCCAAAACAATTGTACTTCTGCGATAAAGCATTCGCCAACAATGGCGGTCTCCTCCAGAGCGGGAAATAATCTAATACCCGATTAACAGAGGAGGTGAATCTGAATGTCAAAATAGCCTGATAACCAACGGCCATTGCCTGCACAGCAATTATCAGGCGCTCTAACCGCCATAAAAATGTCCAAACCTTCTAAAGTCAAGAGAGGGAATTATTAAATACATACTGTGCCCCAAATCATTAGACACTTTAAACATCCGTAAAAAAACTGACCTAATAGGGATAGAAAAAGGGAATTATAGCTGACCACCAAGCTGTATCCCACACACCATAAAGCCTGGGCTTAAGTGTAGAATTTGCCCGGCAATGGAGGCGGCAAAAACATAAATTATGCTTACCTGATAATTTCATTTCCATCTGTGGGAGGAGAGTCCACTGCTTCATTCATTACTTGTGGGAATCAAGAACCTGGTCACCAGGAGAAGGCAAAAACACCCCAACCAAAGGCTTTAATACCTCCCCCACTCCCCTCATCCCCAGTCACTCTGCCAAGGGAACAAGGAACAGTAGGAGAAATATCAGGGTATAAATGGTGCCAGAAGAATAATAATACATTTAGGTCCGCCCTCGGAAAAACTGGCGGGTGCAGTGGACTCTCCTGCCAGAGATCGAAATTAAATTATCAGGTAAGTATAATTTATGTTTTCCATCTTAATGGGAGGAGAGTCCACTGCTTCATTCATTACTTGTGGGAACAAGCTCTAGAGGACACTGAATGAAAAAAACGAAAGGGTAAAAGGAGGCGGACCCTATACTGAGGGCACCACAGCCTGCAGAACCTTTCTCCCAAAAGCTGCTTCCGCAGAAGCAAAAACGTAAAATTTATAAAATTTTGCAAAAGTATGTAAGGAAGTCCAAGTGGCCGCCTTACAAATCTGCTCCATAGAAGCCTCATTCTTAAAGGCCCAAGAAGAGGCCACAGCTCTAGTCGAGTGAGCCGTAATCATCTGAGGAGGCTTGTGTCTCATATGCCAGACGGATCATACTCCTCAACCAAAAAGATAGAGAAGTAGCAGAGGCCCTTTGCCCCCTGCACTTCCCTGAATACACAACAAATAAGGACGAAGTCTGCCTGAACTCCTTCGTAGCTTGAAGATTAAACTTCAAAGCCCGAACCACGTCCAGATTATGAAGTAACCTCTCCTTCGAAGAAAAAGGGTTAGGACACAAAGAAGGAACTACTATTTCCTGATTGATGTTATGACTCGACACGACTTTGGGAAGGAAACCCAATCCAGTGCGAAGAACAGCCTTATCAGCATGAAAACACCAAGTAGGGAGGCTCACATTGCAAGGCCGCAAGTTCAGATACTCTGCGTGCCAATGCAATAGCCAGTAATAATAGGACTTTCCACAAAACAACCTTAATGTCAAGAGCATGCATAGGCTCAAACAGAGCCCTCTGCAAAACCCTAAGAACCAAGTTTAAGCTTCAAAGAGGAGCCGGGTTCCTGAAGACAGGCCTGATCCTAACCAGTGCCTGAACAAAGGACTGAATGTCAGGAAGCTCCACAAGCTTCTTATGCAACAGTACAGATAAAGCCGAGATCTGTCCCATTAGGGAACTTGCGGCAAGACCCTTATCCAGACCGTCCTGGAGAAAGGCCAAAATCCTGGATACCCTGGACCTTATGCCATGGGTATCCTCGTTCCTCACACCAGGACAAGTAGGTCCTCCACACCTTGTGATATATGCGTCGAGTGACCGGCTTCCTGGCCTGAACGAGAGTGTCAATCACCCTTTCCGAATATCCTCTCTTGGCTAAAACTAGACATTCAATCTCCACGCAGTCAGCCTCAGAGAATCAAGATTTTGATGTAGAAAGGGACCTTGGACTAGCAGACAAGGTAACTTAAACCGCGGAGATGATGACATCGCCACCAGATCCGCAAACCACGTCCCCCGCGGCCACGACGGAACAATCAGAATAGCCGAAGCTTGCTCCTGCTTGATGCGGGCCACTACCCGAGGTAGGAGAGGTAAAGGTGGAAATATGTAAATTAGGTTGAAGTCCCAGGGTACCGCCAAGGCATACATCAGTTCCGCCTGGGGATCCCTGGATCGCGACCCGTATCTGGGTAGCTTGCAATTGAGTCTGGACGCCATAAGATCTAACTCCGGTGTCCACCATCTCCTGCAGATCTCCGCAAACATCTCGGGATTTAGGGACCATTCCCCTGGATTAAACGTCTGTTTGCCCAAAAAATCCACTTCCCAGTTGTCCACGCCCGGAATGTGGATCGCTGAGAGCAAACAATTGTGAGTCTCTGCCCATTCCAGAATCTGAGATACTTCCCTCATGGCTAGGGAGCTTCTCGCCCCCCCCCCCCCGAGGGTTTAAGCAAGCCATTGAGGTAATGTTGTACAACTGGAATCTTATGAATCGGGATAACCCCAGAAGGGACCAAGCCCTCAGAGCGTTGATTATTGCTCAAAGTTCCAATATATTTATAGGAAGACAACTCTTCTCAAGTCCACCTGCCCTGTGCCCTTCTGGCTCCCGCAAACAGCTCCCCATCCTGATAGACTTGCATCAAGGGTCACAATCTCCCAGGATGGTCTCAAAAAGGATCCACCAATATAGGGACTCCCTCACCAGTCTGTCTAGAGATATCTGTTGGGATAGATCTGAATGATCGCCGTTCCACTGTCTCAACATGCACACCTGAAGAGGTCTGAGATGGAACCTGGCGAATGGAATTAAATCTATGCTGGATACCATGAGCCTGATCACCTCCATACACCTGTCCACAGATGCCCTGGAGGATGTCTGAAGAGCTAGACAGTTGGACGCAAGCTTGCAACGTCTCTGATCTGTCAAGAATATCTTCATGGCTGAAGAATCTATTATCGTACCCAGGAATTCCACCCTGTTGCTGGGGGCCAATGAACTCTTTCCTTCGTTTATATTCCACCCATGGGATCGAAGGAGAAGAGCTCTCGAGTGATCCTCCGCAAGACTGTAGGACGGAGTCTGGACCGGGATATTGTCCAGATAAGTGCCACTGCAATTCCTCTGGCTCTCGCCACTGCAAGTAGAGCTCCCAGAATCTTTGTGAAGACTCTTGGGGCAGTCGCCAGACCAAACCGAAGGGCCACAAACTGGAAGTACTGGTCCAGGAAGCCGAACTTTAGAAACCTGAAGTGATCCCTGTGGATTGGAATATGAAGGTAGGCGTCCTTCAGGTCTATAGTTGCCATGAATTGCCCCTCTTGCACCAGGGGCAAAATTGACCTGATTGTCTCCATCTTGAACGATGGGACTGACAAGAACTTGTTTAGGGCATTTAGGTCCAGAATTGGACGAAACGTGCCCTCCTTTTTTTGGACCGCGAAAAGGTTTGAATAATATCCCAGACCTCTTACTGCCGGAGGATGAGAGATCCTTCACACACCCCAGGAAAGCATCTCTCTTTTCTGGTCTTAAAGATATGTTTGACAGGAGGAATCTGCCTCTGGGCGGTTAAGACTTGAAACCTATCCTGTAACCCTGGGATATGACTTCTAGAACCCAAGGATCTATAACGTCTCTTCTCCAGGCCTCCGCAAAAAAGAGATAAGATTGCCCCCTACATGATCCGATGATGGACCGGGGGCTGTCCCTTCAGGCAAACTTTGATTCGGCGGGCTTCTTGTTCTGCTTGGTTAGTTGGCTTCCAGATCCCTTGGATTGCTCTGACTTTGGGGCAGGCTGCTGATGCTGAGACTTGTCCACACAAAAGGGACGAAAAGTAGATCCCTTTGGTTTAGCCTTCTTATCCTGAGGCAAGAAGGCAACCTTGCCACCTGTGACCGTAGAGATGATAGAATCCAGGCCCGGGCCAAACAAAACTTTCCCCTTGAATGGGAGGGAAAGCAACAAGACTTAGAAGTCATGTCCGAAGACCACGACTTTAGCCACAGAGCCCTGCGGGCAAAAACAGAAAACCCTGATGTCTTAGCATAAATGAACGAATATGCCAACTTTAAGGCCTTAATTCGGTCTAGAATTTCATAGAGAGGAGTCTCCACCTCGATCATCGCTGCTAGTGCGTCCCAACAGTAGGTAGCCGCACCCGCCACCGCAGCAACTGCCGCCGCCTGAAAAATTTACCCTCTGAGTTGGAACATCTTCCGCGACATGCACTCCATCTTTTTATCCATGGGTTCCTTGAAGGAGGAGCTATCCTCTAGCGGAATAGTCGTTCTCTTAGCGAGCGTGGAGATAGCACCATCCACCTTAGGGACAGTTTCCCACAGTTCAAGCTGCGCCTTAGGAACAGGGAAAAGCTTTTTAAATGAAAAAGAGGGGTAAAAGGACGAACCCAGTTTCTCCCATTCATTATTAATAATGTATGCCAGTTTCACTAGAACCGGGAAGGCCTGGGGCACTACCCTGTCCTCACAGACTCTATCAAGTTTAGGAATTGAAGGTATCTGGTAGTTTTTGTTCTGGAACCTCCAACGTAGCAAGCACCTCTTTTAGCAGATAGTGCAAATGCTCCATCCTAAACTTAAAATCAGGCTGCTCCGCGGACGGAGGCCTAGAAGTAGCCGATTCCGCTCCAGAAGCGTCATCCTCCGATAAGTCGGAGTTGTCCTCCTCAGCTGACAATCTGTCCGAGACATCCAGCGGAGTCAAATACCCGGATAGCAGTGCAGTACCTTCCGCTTGCGCTTAGAAGGACGAGGCATCGCATTAATGGCCGCAGAAACCGCCGTCTGTAATTGATCTGCAAAGTCTGGAGGCCATATAATAGTCCTCCATAGCTTGCGCTTTTATTACGGGCTTGATCAAAAATAAATGGCCGGGGCACTCACCACTTCCTATTACCTGAACTACAAGAAACTGCTCTCGTCGCCTTCGAATGCAGGTCAAGAAAGAGGAAAATGTAGAGGCCACACCCGATCACATGGAGTGCCATGCAGGACCGCCCCTGCACTTGAGAGGACGCGCCAAAAAAAGCCTGCCTCAATTTCTCTCTATGAACTGTGTTGCACACTGACAGAGCCTCATCTCACACAAATGCAGTAGTAAACACAATAAACAATTATATGCATATTCATATCCCCCCTGTTCAACAGCCCCCTTCCGAGGGTATTACCTTAGATTCTATAAAGATAAAAGGAGCCACAATGTGACCCTGTCTTCATGAGTTATCAAATATATATATATATATATATATATATATATATATATATATATATATATATATATATATATATATATATATATGTAAAAATATAAATGTGTGGTGGTGCACAAATAGCTCAACTTTCCATTGCTTTAAGACTGTGCTAGCTGTCCCAATTAATATACAAATGCAACTTGAAAAGAAAGGATTGAACATATGTCTAAGTCAATTAAAGCGGGACACTGGCTGCACCAAAAGACTATCAAAAGCCAGGCTTTTGATAGACTTTTGGTGCAGCCAGTGTCCCGCTTTGATTGACTTAGATATATGTTCAATCCTTTCTTTTCAAGTTGCATTTGTATGTATATATATATATATATATATATATATATATATATATATATATATATATATATATATATATATATATATATACACACACACATATATATATACAGGTGGCCCTCGGTTTACGACGTTTCAATTTGCGCCGTTTCAGAATAACAACCTTTTTTTTTGGAAAGCAGTGCACTAATTAAAATAGCCAGTAGGTGGAGCTGTCCGCTTGTTTTGCAGCAAAGTTATGCAACTTAATAGACTGAAATTGATCTGTGTACACAGAGCAGACATTAGCTATCGAGCAGCCACTTCCCTATTATCTTCCTGTCCAGCTGCTTGAGGTGAGGGTGCCTAACTGCTTATTAATCACTGCAGATTGAAAAGCATAGAATAGGTGCAGACCCAATATTATCTAACATGCTAACAATGCAGAGAATTAATTGCAGAAAAATGCAAGTAAAAAAACGTTTTTGTTCATTAAACTTAGTTTGATGATGATGCAGTCTGTTGTGTGATTATTTAATTAGGTGCTGTTAGCAAATGTTTTTATTCATTAAACTTAGTTTGATGATGATACAATCTATATTATTAGGTTTATAATGCTGTTTAGCATTTAAAGTCTTCATTTCAAAGCTTTAAAAATAATGTATTAGGTGTTACTTATGACAATTTTGAGAGGGGCCTGGAACCTAACTCCCTCACTTCCCATTGACTTACATTATAAACTGGGTTTCAATTTACAACGGTTTAGATTTACAACCAATCCTCCAGGAACCTAACCCCGGCATAAACTTAGGGCTACCTGTATATATATATATATATATATATATATATATATATATATATATATATATATATATATACACACAGTATATATATATTATATATATATATATATATATATATATATATATATATATATATATATATATATATATATATAAATAAATGGAATGGTCTTACCAGAATCAAAGCTATGGAACAGGAACACTGCCCTTCAAGTGTTACAGGGTAGTAGCATCGCTCCTGACATGGACTTGAGAGAAGAAAAGCAGGCAGCGAAACTCGTCAACGCTGATTGCTAATGGAGCTGTTAAACTGAGTCGGGATGGGTTCGCAGAAAGACTCTCCCTGCATCTCCGGACTCTAACATTCACCCAAGCTCTCACTGAGAGGCTTACAGGACTACTTAAAACTCCAGTCCCATTGCGAAGAGTACTACCCTCCATAAGAAACTACTCCGAATCTTCCAACACTTCTCTGCCAACCTCCTGTGATGAAAGGCAAAGAATGACTGGGGGATGAGGGGAGTGGGGGAGGTATTTAAGCTTTTGGCTGGGGTGTCTTTGCCTCCTCCTGGTGGCCAGGTTCTTAATTCCCACAAGTAATGAATGAAGCAGTGAACTCTCCTCCCATTAAGATGGAAATCCCTGTTACAGGCATAAGGCCAGATAGCTGCTCAGCTGCTACATATCCCACAGTGGATATATATAATAAAGTGTAAATACCTTCTGAGGGTATCAGGTCCCACCCGATCCCTGATTGTCCCAGTCCGTCTTCCAAAATATTTTTTATGAAATGTAAAAGAGAGGACTTGCCCTCCAGGTTCTTCTGCTGTGGAGCAGTCACAGCAGCTTCAGGTTTGTTAGCCTCATCCGACCTATGACAGGGACCTGGTTTTCTATAGTGGGGTTCGCATACATTGTTGGAGTTAAAGTAAGGACTACCTCACCGACCTCCAACTGCGAAAAGCCACCATGACTTTTACTAAAGAGAATTACATGGACAAAGCATTGTCCCAATCCTTGCTTGCAGGAAAAAGTACCCATTAAAGGATTAAATTCTTGATTTTCTTCAGACACTCATCTTTGCACATCCTCCTGATAGAGGCAATGAATGACTGGGGATTATGGGTAAGGGAAGTGACACTTAACAGCTCTGCTGGGGTGCTCTTCGCCTCCTCCTGCTGGCCAGGAGTTGAATATTGCACTAGTAATTTGAATAAAATCTCTTATTACTTTCCTTTTGACACAGTCTTAGAAAGAAAGTACCATCTTTTTAATGAATGGAGCAAGTTATTAACACATATTAATTAAATTAAATTTCCTCACAACATCACTTTAAACTGAGTTTTCCTTGAATTACTTTATTTGGTTAAATATATGTGTATATATATATATATATATATATATATATATATATATATATATATATATATATATATATATATATATATATATATTACGGGTGAAGTCAGATATCTGGTAAAATGGACATTACCCAAGTGGCTGTGGGTAAAACCCGATGTACTGCAATTCCCCCATCAACACTATTTTTTTTGCCTCCATCTGGGGGGTTCCAGGAAGTGATCCCCCTTGAACCTCCCAAACGGAGGCAAAAAAGATAGTGAAGATGGGGGAATTATAGTGCATCGTATATATGTTTGATCCAGTGACTCCACACTCTGGATTTATGATCTTACATCGGGCTTTACCCACAGCCGCTTGGGTAATATCCTTTTTACTCAGGTAATCCTAGGATTACCCCAATATCTGACATTACCCGCAATATATATACTGTATATAATTATATACACACATACATATACACACACATTATATATATATATATATATATATATATATATACACACACACACACACACACACACACACACAGTAATTAATCTCTGCATTGTGAAATATCTGCATTTTCAAATTTAAATGACAAGAAAACCAGGCAAAATAAATTACAATTAAATATTTTACTCCCTGTGCATCATTACAACTTTTATGGGGTACTACATTTTGAGTTTAAAATCTCTTCAGGTATAATTTTAATATAACATGAAGTTCTGAAATGAAATTATACTTTCAATCTGAAACGTAGCAGAGCAAAGTGTGCCACAACAATACAGAGTTGTAAAATGATAACACACGTAAAATACTCACACAGAGTTTTAGACTTACTTTCAAACAGTCGGCATAAATGTTTTTGCACCACTGAAAGAGAACACACTGTCCAGTGAGCTGCTGCAAACCTGGTCAGTGATCTGAGACAATCATCCTAAAATGTGAAGGTTAAATTAGAAAAATTATCAAACTCCCATTCAAACTAAAATGCAATTTTCTGAAATAAAATAAAAAAACACAAAAATGCATTAAAATGTTTTCACAACAAGCTAAATATAAGGAACTAGATATTTTTAAGTCAATACAGTCTTAAAATATGTATACATTTTAATAAACAGTGATCTTGATTCTTTAAGCATCTTGTAGGTAATGAATTTTAGGAGGGTTTGAAGTGATATGAGTCACATATTAATTAGAACTTGAAGTTTGATGCCTGGTACAACAAAGACTTGATTGAATATATAAGTGTTTTTTTGTGAATTATCATAGGACATTCTGTCCATTGTTTCTCATCAGATGCTGTAAGAGCTCTGAGAATTGTCCATTTTAAGATAAAGACTTGCTGCAAAATCAACTAATAAAACAGGTTCTAAAGTACTCTCATCTAGAAACATATACAAAGTGATTCACAATGTAAAAAAACGGTTATGATAGTCCTATTGTTTTCAAAGGTATATATTAAAGGCATATTGAACGTTCTGTTTTGTGAGTTTGTAGACATACAAGCCCAGTGTCTGCTAACAAACTTTAGCAAAACCAAACTAATAAGTATTCTACTGCAATACAACAAAATATATTATACCCGGATTACATTTTCTTGTTCAGAATTAGTGAGGTAACTTTTGAATTAAGAAAAACCCTTACCTGACGACAAGGTAAATTTCCAAATAAAGGCCTCTCTTCATCAGATAAAATGCGTTCTTAAAGAGAAATACAGTAAACATTAGTGAAATCTCATTACGATACCACTAGTTCATCTATCCATCTATGGATATCTCACCAATAGTTTGTATGGTGTATGCACAGCTGCCCCAGCACATGATTGGCACACGTGAATCTTGCTCATTAGGATGCACATTTAGTCCAACCTTGTATGTTGCTGTTCCAAATGTTGTTAGCATTTCCTTGATGCTATCAGAGTATGGATTCCTGGATACATTTAAAATGATATGGTAACTAATGTATGTCAGTTTAATATACACGTACACATATAATTTACATTTATAATTTACTGAGCACCCTGCCAAGTTGGCCATTTAATGGTGACAAGGCAGATCCCACTGAAATTTGGTGGTAGATGCATACATAAATGCATACTATAGTCTGAGTCTAATTTTATTTGATCATTTATTAAAATGTAGTACTATATTGTGACACTATGGCCTAGATTATGAATGGAGCACAATATTGCGTTTTTGCAAGCACAATATTTGCGTTCCACTCAGTAATACCAGTGCACGCAAATGTGTGCTAGTATTACTAGTTAAGCACAATTGCCTGGAAGCATTTCGCTCACATGAGTGCGCTTCCATAGGCTCCAAAGGGAGAATTGCTCTGATGCTGTCAGACACGACAAAGAACCTAGCGCTGTGCAGGGGGTAAGTTGCGCAGCAAATTTAAAATATATATGTTTATGAATATATATTTGTGTGTTTATATATGTATATACTGATATTAACACATAAATATATATATGTATATTTTCTAACACCCCACATCCCCTCACTTTAACCCCCTATAACTGCTTTGTGCAGTTCTTTTTTATAAAAAAAAAAAGAAAAAAAAAAGATGCTTCTATTTCTTTTCTTAATAAAGGAAATGTACACTTCATTTGGGGGCAATAGGGGGATCATTTTTAAAATTTAAAATTCATGCGTAGCTGAACAAGGAATGTCCTACACAACTAAGCAGCAAAAGTCAAAATATGATTGTCAAAGTATGCTCTTCATGGGAGAGTAGTGGTGGGTAAACTACTTCTTTGTTGAAAACCCACCCCACATGTATAAACATTTAGAATGGCCAAAAAATTACTTTTCAGTGCAAGATTAAAATAAAAATGTCCTGTTCACTAAAAAATCAACATCTGACATTTTTGGTTCCAATTGCAGGTGAAGAGATGGCTACATAAAAAGGTAAATTCCACAGCCTGTAAAACAACATTGAAATGGTGCACAACATATTCAGGTGTCAACATCCTTTGACTATTTTGGAGTTGGTGACTTGCACACGATCAGTTTGATAAAAAAGAAGTACTACTCTGTTCTGCAAAGCCATGACATCCATTCCGACTTAACGTTGAGTGAAAGAGGACTCATTTTCAAATCGTTAATACACGTCAGGCATATCTGAAGTTCAATGAAGAGCAAGGAGAGCCAACGTCTTTCTCTCCACAATTACTAGACCTGAATCCCACTAAATATATTTGGGAACATTTAAAAACTTAAATTATGCTTACCTGATAATTTTCTTTTCTTCTGAAGGGAAGAATCCACAGTTGCATTCATTACTTTTGGGAATTTAGAACCTGGCCACCAGGAGGAGGCAGAGACACCCCAGCCAAAGGCTTAAATACCTCCCCCACTTCCCTCATCCCCAAGTCATTCTGCCAAGGGAACAAGGAACAGAAGGAGAAATATCAGGGTGAAAGGTGCCAGAAGAACAAAAAAATACGGCTGCCCCATAGATAAAACGCGGGCAGGGAGCTGTGGACTCTTCCCTGTCAGAAGAAAAGAAAATTATCAGGTAAGCATAATTTAAGTTTTTCTTCTTAAACGGGAAGAGTCCACAGCTGCATTCATTACTTTTGGGAAAACAATACCCAAGCTATAGAGGACACTGAATGCAAACAAAATGCGGGTACAGAAAAATGGCCCCTTCGAAAGGCACCACAGCCTAAAATTACCCAACACCTGATAAAAAAAACTGTATCACTAGAAGACAAGGGGTAAAAACCATAAAGGCTCAAGTAACTGCCCATCAGATAAGCAACCTGCAAAGCCATGTTAGAGACCACACATAATCCCTAGAGTCCACTGAGAACAAAGGCCTGAGGTGCCAAGCCCTGCGGCTCTTGACTCCCACGAAGTGTACCCTCGACTCGAAGGAAGAGAACCTCCCTCTACCCCCGAGGGGGAGAACAGAGGACCCAAAAAGAGATCCAAAGGACCACCAACAAGGGTAAGAAGAAACCTATAAAGGACTAAAGCGAACCTGTAATAGTCTGTCTAACCATGCAGTCTCAAATATGATTCTCATACAATATGTAAACCTGAGAATGCAGAATCTCATCATAGACTGCTGGATTTAATGTTGTAAAACTGCAACTATAAAGTATATGTTACTGTTGCTTTAAGGATATTTCCAATGCTCAGAGTAACATGCAACAAAGAAACAGTTACCATAGCATATCGTAATTCATTTAGACTAAGCAACTTACTAAGAGGAGACTGATGAGAGTCAGGATCTTGTTACAAGCAGACTGCTTGTTTAGAAATAAGCAGCATGGAGAGAGAGAGTTTCAGTTTCCTGAAAGCAGACGATGATGTTACCAATATCAAAATCGGAGCTCCGTGAAATAAACTGAGACACAGAGAATTATTTACAAGAGTTTAAGGATAAAATATGTACAAGTCAAAATCAACAATCATCACAATAGGTAGGTAGGTAGGTATAAATGCTTGTAAGTATACTTGCAAACTTGTAGGGGGAGTTGCTGAGTAGATCCGTGAAGCCAGAGGGATGCAACAGAGCCGGCTCTGAGGGCTGAGAGTTGAATCCACAGGTGCTGAATTACAGGCAAGCTGGAAATGCAGGATTCAGAAGAAAAACACTTCAAATGACAAACTAGGCAAAGAGTTTTCAATAACTTCTGTACACAGTACAGGTAGAATTTCAAATAGGAAAAAGGTCAGCTTAAATAACTTTAGTAAAGTGAATCCAAAATGGATAGGGCTAGGAATACAGGTAGCCCTCAGTTTACGCCGGGGTTAGGTTCCAGAAGGAATGGTTGTAAATCGAAACTGTTGTAAATTGAAACCCAGTTTATAATGTAAGTCAATGGGAAGTGAGGGAGATAGGTTCCAGGCCCCTCTCAAAATTGTCATAAGTAACACCTAATACATTATTTTTAAAGCTTTGAAATGAAGACTTTAAATGCTAGACAGCATTATAAACCTAATAAAATAATCACACAACACAGAATATGTAATTAAACTAAGTTAAATGAACAAAAAAAATTGCTAAACAGCATTATAAACCTAATAAAATATTCACACAACACAGACTTCACTTGCATTTTTCTGCAAACAGTTCTTTCTATGAATTCCAATCTGGACTGATTTATAGACAGGAAGATCTTGTTCCTTTGAAATCTGCTCGATAGCTCGGGTCTGGTTAAACTCATTAATTTCAGCTTGCTTGGCTTTACTGCAACACAAGCGGACAGCTCCACCTACTGGCTATTTTAATAAATGCACTGCTTCTCAATGCTTTTCAATAGCAGTCACATGACTGGAAAAAAGGTTGTTATTCTGAAACGGTGTAAATTGAACCGTTGTAAAACGAGGGCCACCTGTACTTGTCTGCTAAGAAACAAAATACCAAGCAATGAGTAGCTGGAGAGGAGGAGTTTATATAGGGAGGTGCAAACATGAATACTAGAAATCCTTAAAGGCGTAGTAGATATGACAGAACCCAAGGCTGCTACAAGACCACCTCCCAGGGAAAGGAACTTCCTATAAGGACAAGGACCAGAGAGTAACTCCAAACCCATGAAAAAGCGATCACAAGGAAGAACAAAGTCCACCCTCAGATCCATGACACAGCACCATACAACTTTTGGTGCTCCAAAGAAGCTGCAAGCTCCCCGCTTTACCATTGTCTAGCCGACACAACCACTAAACTAACTAGTCTGTGAGAACAGAGCCACCTCTGAACAAGAACTTCGCAATGTCCAGTCTCAAGGCAGCAAAGCTGACCCTAAGCCATTGTGGGACACCATCCCACAGAGAAGTGCAAAGAAGACCAAGTTGCTGATTTGCAAATCTGATCAATTGAAGCTTCATTCTTAAAAGCCCAAGAAGTGGCGACTGATCTAGTAGAATGAGCTGTAATTCTCTGAGGTGGAGACTGTCCCATCTGCAAATGAATCAAAAGCTTTAACCAGGATGCTAAAAAAATGGCAGAAGCTTTCTGACCTTTCCTAGACCCAGAGAAGACAATAAATGGACTGGAAGTTTTTCTGAAATCTATAGTAGCTTCAACATAATATTTCAAAGCTCTTACAACATCCAAAGAATGCAAAGAGCTTTCAAGAGTATTCTTAGGATTAGGACACAAGGAAGGAACAACAATTTCCCTACTAATGTTGTTACAATTCACAACCTTAGGAAGAAACTTAAACAAAGTATGCAAAACAGCCTTATCCTGATGGAAAATCAGAAAAGGAGACTCACAAGAGAGGGCAGACAATTTGGAAACTCTTCTAGCTGAAGAGATAGCCAAAAGAAACAACACATTCCAAGAAAGTAGTTTAATATTCAAATTATGCATAGGCTCAAAAGGAGGAGCATGCAAAGTCTTCAAAACCAAATTAAGACTCCAAGGAGGAAAGATTGATTTAATAACAGGCTTGATACGAACCAAAGCCTGAACAAAACCGTGAATATCAGGAAGTTTAGCATAGTTTCTATGAAATAAAACAGAAAGAGCAGAGATTTGTCCTTTCAACGAACTTGCAGATAAACCCTTATCCAAATAAAGAGGGAGAGAGAAAGATATCTATATGGCACACTTCTATTGAGACCTAAAGTATCAATTTTATTAGGCAGCACAAAGAATAATAAAATATAACTTTTATTGATAATGTTAAAAATATATATAATTAGTTACATTCACAAGAAAACATTAACATAGAAGGGTGATAAACTGTAGTACTCAAAATGTGAGAATGTCACATATAGATAAGCAGTGTAGTTACTTTATTTCAAGTCATGTGGGTGGTGTAAGTGTTTTTACATTGAGACTTGTAGGATCCTATATATTAGGTTTGTCTAGTATAAATATAAGTCAAACACTCACATATTTCAGAAAAAACAATTTTATTCGTCTCTTGTCTGTTAAGGACAGAGTCATGGACACTGAATCTATCTGAAAACCTAAAAAGGTGACCCTTGTCTGAGGAATCAAGAAACTCTTTGGAAAATTGATCCTCCAACCATGTGTTTGAAGAAACAACACTGAGATTTGGCTAAATGTAAAGACTAAGCTAGTACCAAGATATCATCCAAATAAGGAAACACTGCAATACCCTGTTCTCTGATTACAGACAAAAGGGCACCGAGAACCTTCGAAAAGATCCTTGGCGCTGTTGCTAGGCCAAATGGAAGAGCAACAAATTGTTAATGGATGAAATAAAAGAAGGCGCCACCATAGTGCACAATCAGATATGTAAAACACGCCAAAAGACAAGTAAGACCGTACTTACAAGATAGAGGACACTTGAGAAGTGTCACAACCGCCTCCTGGACTGTTAAGAGTCGTCCAGCTAACTCACACTCTCCTGGCTGTCGTCACCGTATGGAGACCGGCGAACCACTGGGGCTTAGAACTATACCAGCGTCTGGTGTCCACAGCAGGCTTACTTTCGTTCTAGTGGACCAGTTCTGTCAACTCCAAATGGTGCCTAAGAAGAATGACATCAGGATTTCCGCTGTGACGTCAGCCCCGGTAAAATATCCGCCACAGTTCGAACGCCACCCGATCTATATACATCGGGTGGCGTTCAAACTGTGGCGGATATTTTACCGGGACTGACGTCACAGCGGAAATCCTGACGTCATTCTTCTTAGGCACCATTTGGAGTTGACAGAACTGGTCCACTAGAACGAAACTAAGCCTGCTGTGGACACCAGACGCTGGTATAGTTCCAAGCCCCAGTGGTTTGCCGGTCTCCATATGGTGACGACAGCCAGGAGAGTGCGAGTGTGAGTTAGCTGGACGACTCTTAACAGTCCAGGAGGCGGTTGTGACACTTCTCAAGTGTCCTCTATCTTGTAAGTACGGTCTTGTGTCTTTTGGCGTGTTTTACATATCTGATTGTGCACTATGGTGGCGCCTTCTTTTATTTCATCCATATCTGCAGATTTTATTATCTTGGGACACCAACAAGATTCCTGAAGAAGCAGCTTGCCACCAGATCTTCGGTATAGAACTTGGATTTTGGACTTCAAGAACTGTCCTGTTTTTAATCATCTCCACATCCAGTGGTGGGGTTTGTTTTTTTATGTAATTGTTTTTTCATTTATATGTTTTTATACATTTTTTTCCCGTTTACGGTTTTTTTTTGTGTTTATATCATACCTTTGTCACACATTGGTTCAAATCACTAGCACTTTTGGTTTTGTTGCTAAGTATATACCACCTGTATAGCTTATCTTTATACTTTTATTGGCATCATTTACACTTTTTGATATCATTGTCTCAATAGTTTGTAATTATTTAGGTCATTATACCTTTTGACATTTGACCCAGTATTAATCACCTCATTTGAGATCATTATCACATTTTTTTTACTCTTTTTGGCGCACTGATTTTTTGTTTGATAGAAACAAATTGTTAATGCCTGACTAGAAAAGAGAATCTCAGAAACCGATATTGGTCTGGATGAATCGGAATGTGAAGATATGCATCCTGTAAGTCTATAGTGGAAATATAATAACGTTGCTGAACAAAAGGCAGAATAGTCCTTATAGTCACCATCTTGAAAGTTGGGACTCTTACAAAACGATTCAAAAACTTCAGATCCAGAACTGGCCTGAATTAATTTTCTTTCTTTGGGACAATGAATAGATTTGAATAAAACCCCAGACCCTGTTCCTGAAACGGAACTGGTATGATTACCCCTGAAAGCTCTAGATCTGAAACACACTTCAAAAAAGACTGAGCCTTCACCAGATTTACTGGAACGTGAGAGAGAAAAAAATCTTCTCACAGGAGGTCTTACTCTGAAAACTATTCGATACTCTTGAGAGACAATACTCTGAATCCACTGATTTTGAACAGAATCTGCCCAAATGTCTTGGAATAACTTCAATCTGCCCCCCACCAGCTGAACTGGAATGAGGGCTGCACCTTCATGCAGACTTGGGGGCTGGCTTTGGTTTCTTAAAAGGCTTGGATTTATTCCAACTTGAAGAATGTTTCCAATTAGAAGAGTCTTTAGGGGAAGGATTGGTTTTCTGTTCCTTATTCTGTCGAAAAGAACGAAAACGATTAGAAGCTTTAGATTTACCCTTAGATCTTTTATCCTGAGGCAAAAAAACTCCCTTCCCCCCAGTGATAGTTGAAATAATCAAATCCAACTGAGAACCAAATAAATTGTTACCTTGGAAAGAAAGACTTAGATACCATGTCAGCATTCCAAGATTTGAGCCATAAAGCTCTTCTAGCTAAAGACATACTGGTCCCAACGCTGCGTTTTAACGCCCGCTGGTATTACGAGTCTTGCAGGTGTACCGCTCACTTTTTTGGACAGACTCGGAAATACCGCATATCCACTTACGTCAATTGCGTATCCTCTTTTTTCAATGGGACTTGCATAGCGCTGGTATTACGGGTCTGAAAAAAAGTGAGCGGTAGACCCTCTCCTGTCAAGACTGGTACCGCATTTTAAAGTCAGTAGTTAGTTTTACACTACAACGCCATAGCATAAAACTCTTAACTAAAGTGCTAAAAAACATAATTTATGCTTACCTGATAAATTCCTTTCTTCTGTTGTGTGATCAGTCCACGGGTCATCATTACTTCTGGGATATTATCTGCTCCCCTACAGGAAGTGCAAGAGGATTCACCCAGCAGAGTTGCTATATAGCTCCTCCCCTCTACGTCACCTCCAGTCATTCGACCAAAGACCAACGAGAAAGGAGAAGCCAAGGGTGAAGTGGTGACTGAATTATAATTTAAAAAATATTTACCTGCCTTAAAAAAACAGGGCGGGCCGTGGACTGATCACACAACAGAAGAAAGGAATTTATCAGGTAAGCATAAATTATGTTTTCTTCTGTTATGTGTGATCAGTCCACGGGTCATCATTACTTCTGGGATACCAATACCAAAGCAAAAGTACACGGATGACGGGAGGGATAGGCAGGCTCATTATACAGAAGGAACCACTGCCTGAAGAACCTTTCTCCCAAAAATAGCCTCCGAAGAAGCAAAAGTGTCAAATTTGTAAAATTTGGAAAAAGTATGAAGCGAAGACCAAGTTGCAGCCTTGCAAATCTGTTCAACAGAGGCCTCATTCTTAAAGGCCCAAGTGGAAGCCACAGCTCTAGTGGAATGAGCTGTAATTCTTTCAGGAGGCTGCTGTCCAGCAGTCTCATAGGCTAAACGTATTATGCTACGAAGCCAAAAAGAGAGAGAGATAGCAGAAGCTTTTTGACCTCTCCTCTGTCCAGAATAAACGACAAACAGGGAAGAAGTTTGGCGAAAATCTTTAGTTGCCTGCAAGTAGAACTTGAGGGCACGAACTACATCCAGATTGTGTAGAAGACGTTCCTTCTTTGAAGAAGGATTTGGACACAAGGATGGAACAACAATCTCTTGATTGATATTCCTGTTAGAGACAACCTTAGGTAAGAACCCAGGTTTAGTACGCAGAACTACCTTGTCTGAGTGAAAGATCAGATAAGGGGAATCACAATGTAGGGCTGATAACTCAGAGACTCTTCGAGCCGAGGAAATAGCCATTAAAAATAGAACTTTCCAAGATAACAATTTTATATCAATGGAATGAAGGGGTTCAAACGGAACACCCTGTAAAACGTTAAGAACTAAGTTTAAACTCCATGGCGGAGCAACAGTTTTAAACACAGGCTTGATCCTAGCTAAAGCCTGACAAAAGGCCTGGATGTCTGAATTTTCTGACAGACGCCTGTGTAACAAGATGGACAGAGCTGAGATCTGTCCCTTTAATGAGCTAGCCGATAAACCCTTTTCTAAACCTTCTTGTAGAAAAGACAATATCCTAGGAATCCTAACCTTACTCCAGGAGTAATCTTTGGATTCACACCAGTATAGGTATTTACGCCATATTTTATGGTAAATCTTTCTGGTAACAGGCTTCCTAGCCTGTATCAGGGTATCAATAACCGACTCAGAAAAAACATAATTTATGCTTACCTGATAAATTCCTTTCTTCTGTTGTGTGATCAGTCCACGGGTCATCATTACTTCTGGGATATAACTCCTCCCCAACAGGAAATGCAAGAGGATTCACCCAGCAGAGCTGATATAGCTCCTCCCCTCTACGTCAGTCCCAGTCATTCGACCAAGAATCAACGAGAAAGGAGTAACCAAGGGTGAAGTGGTGACTGGAGTATAATTTAAAAGATATTTACCTGCCTTAAAAACAGGGCGGGCCGTGGACTGATCACACAACAGAAGAAAGGAATTTATCAGGTAAGCATAAATTATGTTTTCTTCTGTTATGTGTGATCAGTCCACGGGTCATCATTACTTCTGGGATACCAATACCAAAGCAAAAGTACACGGATGACGGGAGGGATAGGCAGGCTCATTATACAGAAGGAACCACTGCCTGAAGAACCTTTCTCCCAAAAATAGCCTCCGAAGAAGCAAAAGTGTCAAATTTGTAAAATTTGGAAAAAGTATGAAGCGAAGACCAAGTTGCAGCCTTGCAAATCTGTTCAACAGAGGCCTCATTCTTAAAGGCCCAAGTGGAAGCCACAGCTCTAGTGGAATGAGCTGTAATTCTTTCAGGAGGCTGCTGTCCAGCAGTCTCATAGGCTAAACGTATTATGTTACGAAGCCAAAAAGAGAGAGAGGTAGCAGAAGCTTTTTGACCTCTCCTCTGTCCAGAATAAACGACAAACAGGGAAGAAGTTTGACGAAACTCTTTAGTTGCCTGCAAGTAGAACTTGAGGGCACGAACTACATTCAGATTGTGTAGAAGACGTTCCTTCTTTGAAGAAGGATTTGGACACAAGGATGGAACAACAATCTCTTGATTGATATTCCTGTTAGTAACTACCTTAGGTAAGAACCCAGGTTTAGTACGCAGAACTACCTTGTCTGAGTGAAAAATCAGATAAGGAGAATCACAATGTAATGCTGATAACTCAGAGACTCTTCGAGCCGAGGAAATAGCCATTAAAAACAGAACTTTCCAAGATAACAATTTTATATCAATGGAATGAAGGGGTTCAAACGGAACACCCTGTAAAACGTTAAGAACTAAGTTTAAACTCCATGGTGGAGCAACAGCTTTAAACACAGGCTTGATCCTAGCTAAAGCCTGACAAAAGGCCTGGACGTCTGGATTTTCTGACAGACGCCTGTGTAACAAGATGGACAGAGCTGAAATCTGTCCCTTTAATGAACTAGCCGATAAACCCTTTTCTAAGCCCTCTTGTAGAAAGGACAAGATCCTAGAGATCCTAACTTTACTCCAGGAGTAACGTTTGGATTCACACCAGTATAGGTATTTACGCCATATTTTATGGTAAATCTTTCTGGTAACAGGCTTCCTAGCCTGTATCAGGGTATCAATAACCGACTCAGAAAAACCACGTTTTGATAAAATCAAGCGTTCAATTTCCAAGCAGTCAGTTTCAGAGAAGTTAGATTTTGATGTTTGAACGGACCCTGTATCAGAAGGTCCTGTCTTAGAGGTAGAGACCAAGGTGGACAGGATGACATGTCCACTAGATCTGCATACCAAGTCCTGCGTGGCCATGCAGGTGCTATTAGAATCACTGATGCTCTCTCCTGTTTGATTTTGGCAATCAATCGAGGAAGCAGCGGGAAGGGTGGAAACACATAAGCCATCCCGAAGTTCCAAGGTGCTGTCAAAGCATCTATCAGAACCGCTCCCGGATCCCTGGATCTGGACCCGTAGTGAGGAAGTTTGGCGTTCTGGCGAGACGCCATGAGATCTATCTCTGGTTTGCCCCAACGTCGAAGTATTTGGGCAAAGACCTCCGGATGAAGTTCCCACTCCCCCGGATGAAAAGTCTGGCGACTCAAGAAATCCGCCTCCCAGTTCTCCACTCCCGGGATGTGGATTGCTGACAGGTGGCAAGAGTGAGACTCTGCCCATCGAATTATCTTTGATACTTCCATCATTGCTAGGGAGCTTTTTGTCCCTCCCTGATGGTTGATGTAAGCTACAGTCGTGATATTGTCCGACTGAAACCTGATGAACCCCCGAGTTGTTAATTGGGGCCAAGCCAGAAGGGCATTGAGAACTGCTCTCAATTCCAGAATGTTTATTGGAAGGAGACTCTCCTCCTGATTCCATAATCCCTGAGCCTTCAGAGAATTCCAGACAGCGCCCCAACCTAGTAGGCTGGCGTCTGTTGTTACAATTGTCCAGTCTGGCCTGCTGAATGGCATCCCCCTGGACAGGTGTGGCCGATGAAGCCACCATAGAAGAGAATTTCTGGTCTCTTGATTCAGATTCAGAGTAGGGGACAAATCTGAGTAATCCCCATTCCACTGACTTAGCATGCATAATTGCAGCGGTCTGAGGTGTAGGCGTGCAAAAGGTACTATGTCCATTGCCGCTACCATTAAGCCGATCACCTCCATGCATTGAGCTACTGACGGGTGTTGAATGGAATGAAGGACACGGCATGCATCTTGAAGTTTTGTTAACCTGTCCTCTGTCAGGTAAATCTTCATTTCTACAGAATCTATAAGAGTCCCCAAGA
The DNA here is from genome assembly GCF_027579735.1 of Bombina bombina. Taxonomy (NCBI): domain Eukaryota; kingdom Metazoa; phylum Chordata; class Amphibia; order Anura; family Bombinatoridae; genus Bombina; species Bombina bombina. The sequence goes on along the minus strand of NC_069502.1, from coordinate 1,107,439,667 downwards.
ATGGAACTCTTGTGAGAGGAAAAAGAGAACTCTTCTTTTCGTTCACTTTCCATCCATGCGACCTTAGAAATGCCAGAACTAACTCTGTATGAGACTTGGCAGTTTGAAAGCTTGAAGCCTGTATTAGAATGTCGTCTAGATACGGAGCTACCGAAATCCCTCGCGGTCTTAGTACCGCCAGGAGGGCACCTAGAATCTTTGTGAAGATTCTTGGGGCCGTAGCCAATCCGAATGGAAGAGCTACAAACTGGTAGTGCCTGTCTAGGAAGGCAAACCGTAGATACCGGTGATGATCTTTGTGGATCGGTATGTGAAGGTAAGCATCTTTTAAATCCACTGTGGTCATGTACTGACCCTTTTGGATCATGGGCAAGATTGTTCGAATAGTTTCCATTTTGAACGATGGAACTCTTAGGAATTTGTTTAGAATCTTTAAATCTAAGATTGGTCTGAAGGTTCCCTCTTTTTTGGGAACCACAAACAGGTTTGAGTAGAACCCTTGTCCTTGTTCCGACCGCGGAACCGGATGGATCACTCCCATTAATAACAGATCTTGTACACAGCGTAGAAACGCTTCTTTCTTTATCTGGTTTGTTGACAATCTTGACAGATGAAATCTCCCTCTTGGGGGAGATAATTTGAAGTCTAGAAGGTATCCCTGAGATATGATCTCTAGCGCCCAGGGATCCTGAACATCTCTTGCCCAGGCCTGGGCGAAGAGAGAAAGTCTGCCCCCCACTAGATCCGGTCCCGGATCGGGGGCTCTCGGTTCATGCTGTCTTTGGGGCAGCAGCAGGTTTCCTGGCCTGTTTGCCCTTGTTCCAGGACTGGTTGGGCTTCCAGCCTTGCCTGTAACGAGCAACAGCTCCTTCCTGTTTTGGTGCAGTGGAGGTTGATGCTGCTCCTGTTTTGAAATTCCGAAAGGGACGAAAATTAGACTGTCTAGCCTTAGCTTTGGCTTTGTCTTGAGGTAGGGCGTGGCCCTTACCTCCTGTAATGTCAGCGATAATTTCTTTCAAACCGGGCCCAAATAAGGACTGCCCCTTGAAAGGTATATTAAGTAATTTGGACTTAGAAGTAACATCAGCTGACCAGGATTTTAGCCACAGTGCCCTACGTGCCTGTATGGCGAATCCTGAGTTCTTAGCCGTAAGTTTGGTTAAATGTACTACGGCCTCCGAAATGAATGAATTAGCTAGTTTAAGGACTCTAAGCCTGTCCATAATGTCGTCTAGCGTATATGAACTAAGGTTCTCTTCCAGAGACTCAATCCAAAATGCTGCCGCAGCCGTAATCGGCGCGATACATGCAAGGGGTTGCAAAATAAAACCTTGTTGAACAAACATTTTCTTAAGGTAACCCTCCAATTTTTTATCCATTGGATCTGAAAAGGCACAGCTATCCTCCACCGGGATAGTGGTACGCTTAGCTAGAGTAGAAACTGCTCCCTCCACCTTAGGGACCGTTTGCCATAAGTCCCGAGTGGTGGCGTCTATTGGAAACATCTTTCTAAATATTGGAGGGGGTGAGAACGGCACACCGGGTCTATCCCACTCCTTAGTAACAATTTCAGTTAATCTCTTAGGTATAGGAAAAACGTCAGTACTCGCCGGTACCGCAAAGTATTTATCCAACCTACATAGTTTCTCTGGTATTGCAACGGTGTTACAATCATTGAGAGCTGCTAAGACCTCCCCTAGTAATACACGGAGGTTCTCCAATTTAAATTTAAAATTTGAAATATCTGAATCCAATCTGTTTGGATCAGAACCGTCACCCACAGAATGAAGCTCTCCGTCCTCATGCTCTGCAAGCTGTGACGCAGTATCAGACATGGCCCTAGTATTGTCAGCGCACTCTGTTCTCACCCCAGAGTGATCACGCTTGCCTCTTAGCTCAGGTAATTTAGACAAAACTTCAGTCATAACAGTAGCCATATCTTGTAATGTTATCTGTAATGGCCGCCCAGATGTACTAGGCGCCATAATATCACGCACCTCCCGGGCGGGAGATGCAGGTACTGCCGCGTGAGGCGAGTTAGTCGGCATAACTCTCCCCTCGCAGATTGGTGAAATTTGTTCACATTGTACAGATTGACTTTTATTTAAAGTAGCATCAATACAGTTAGTACATAAATTTCTATTGGGCTCCACCTTGGCATTGGAACAAATGACACAGATATCCTCTGAGTCAGACATGTTTAACACACTAGCAATAACTTGCAACCTGGTTATAATCTTTTTTAGCAAAAACGTACTGTGCCTCAAAGAGGTACTTAAACGATTAAATGATTAAATGACAGTTGAGATAATAAACTGAGAACAGTTATAGCATCAACTTTAAAACAACACAACTTTTAGCAAGGTTTTGTTCCCATTAGTAAGATAACATAACTAAATTTGACATAAAAATTATTGAGTAACGTCTTTATCCACAGACAATATAAAAAATTCTCACAGCTCTGCTGAGAGAATGTACCTCCCTTCAAGAAGTTTGAAGACCCCTGAGATCTGTCAGAGATGAACCGGATCATGCAGGAAAAATAATAGCTGACTGGAAATTGTTGATGCGTAGCAAAGAGCGCCAAAAACGGCCCCTCCCTCTCACACACAGCAGTGAAGAGAAACGAAACTGTCACAATTCAAAATAAACTACTGCCAAGTGGAAAATAAAGCCCAAACATTTATTTACTCAGTACCTCAGCAGTGTAAACGATTCTACATTCCAGCAAAGACGTTTAACATGATATAATACTTATTAAAAAGATTAGTGACCTTTAACAAAGTAGTTCCGGTGAAGTACCATTCCCAGAATACTGAAGTGTATACATACATGTCATTATAACGGTATAGCAGGATTTTCTCATCAATTCCATTCAGAAAATAAAAACTGCTACATACCTCAATGCAGATTCATCTGCCCCTGTCCCCTGATCTGAAGCTTTTACCTCCCTCAGATGGCCGAGAACAGCAATATGATCTTAACTACTCCGGTTAAAATCATAGTAAAAACTCTGGTAGATTCTTCCTCAAAGTCTGCCAGAGAAGTAATAACACGCTCCGGTGCTATTATAAAATAACAAACTTTTGATTGAAGTCATAAAAACTAAGTATAATCACCATAGTCCTCTCACACATCCTATCTAGTCGTTGGGTGCAAGAGAATGACTGGGACTGACGTAGAGGGGAGGAGCTATATCAGCTCTGCTGGGTGAATCCTCTTGCATTTCCTGTTGGGGAGGAGTTATATCCCAGAAGTAATGATGACCCGTGGACTGATCACACATAACAGAAGAAACCACGTTTTGATAAAATCAAGCGTTCAATTTCCAAGCAGTCAGCTTCAGAGAAGTTAGACTTTGATGTTTGAATGGACCCTGAATCAGAAGGTCCTGTCTTAGAGGTAGAGACCAAGGCGGACAGGATGACATGTCCACTAGATCTGCATACCAAGTCCTGCGCGGCCATGCAGGCGCTATTAGAATCACTGATGCTCTCTCCTGTTTGATCTTGGCAATCAATCGAGGAAGCAGCGGGAAGGGTGGAAACACATAAGCCATCCTGAAGTTCCAAGGTGCTGACAAAGCATCTATCAGAACCGCTCCCGGATCCCTGGATCTGGATCCGTAGCGAGGAAGTTTGGCGTTCTGGCGAGACGCCATGAGATCTATCTCTGGTTTGCCCCAACGTCGAAGTATTTGGGCAAAGACCTCCGGATGAAGTTCCCACTCCCCCGGATGAAGAGTCTGGCGACTCAGGAAATCCGCCTCCCAGTTCTCCACTCCCGGGATGTGGATTGCTGACAGGTGGCAAGAGTGAGACTCTGCCCAGCGAATTATCTTTGATACTTCTATCATTGCTAGGGAGCTTCTTGTCCCTCCCTGATGGTTGATGTAAGCTACAGTCGTGATGTTGTCCGACTGAAACCTGATGAACCCCCGAGTCTTTAACTGGGGCCAAGCTAGAAGGGCATTGAGAACTGCTCTCAATTCCAGAATGTTTATTGGCAGGAGACTTTCCTCCTGACTCCATTGTCCCTGAGCCTTCAGAGAATTCCAGACAGCGCCCCAACCTAGAAGGCTGGCGTCTGTTGTTACAATTGTCCAGTCCGGCCTGCTGAACGGCATCCCCCTGGACAGATGTGGCCGAGAAAGCCACCATAGAAGAGAGTTTCTGGTCTCTTGATCCAGATTCAGAGTGGGGGACAAATCTGAGTAATCCCCATTCCACTGACTCAGCATGCACAATTGCAGCGGTCTGAGATGTAGACGTGCAAAGGGTACTATGTCCATTGCTGCTACCATTAAGCCGATCACCTCCATGCATTGAGCTACTGACGGGAGTTGAATGGAATGAAGGACACGGCATGCATTTAGAAGCTTTGTTAATCTGTCCTCTGTCAGATAAATCTTCATTTCTACAGAATCTATAAGAGTCCCCAAGAATGGAACTCTTGTGAGAGGCAAGAGAGAACTCTTCTTTTCGTTCACTTTCCATCCATGCGACCTTAGAAATGCCAGAACTAACTCTGTATGAGACTTGGCAGTTTGAAAGCTTGAAGCTTGTATCAGAATGTCGTCTAGGTACGGAGCTACCGAAATTCCTCGCGGTCTCAGAACCGCTAGAAGGGCACCCAGAACCTTTGTGAAGATTCTTGGAGCCGTAGCCAATCCGAATGGAAGGGCTACAAACTGGTAATGCCTGTTTAAGAAGGCAAACCTTAGATACCGGTAATGATCTTTGTGAATCGGTATGTGAAGGTAAGCATCCTTTAAATCCACTGTGGTCATGTACTGACCCTTTTGGATCATGGGTAAGATTGTCCGAATAGTTTCCATTTTGAACGATGGAACTCTTAGGAATTTGTTTAGGATCTTTAAATCCAAGATTGGCCTGAAAGTTCCCTCTTTTTTGGGAACCACAAACAGGTTTGAGTAAAACCCTTGTCCCTGTTCCGACCGCGGAACCGGATGGATCACTCCCATTAATAATAGATCTTGTACACAGCGTAGAAACGCGTCTTTCTTTATTTGGTTTGTTGACAACCTTGACAGATGAAATCTCCCTCTTGGAGGAGATAATTTGAAGTCTAGAAGGTATCCCTGAGATATTATCTCTAGCGCCCAGGGATCCTGGACATCTCTTGCCCAAGCCTGGGCGAAGAGAGAGAGTCTGCCCCCCACTAGATCCGGTCCCGGATCGGGGGCCCTCGGTTCATGCTGTCTTTGAGGCAGCAGCAGGTTTACTGGCCTGCTTGCCCTTGTTCCAGGACTGGTTAGGCTTCCAGCCTTGTCTGTAACGAGCAACAGTTCCTCCCTGTTTTGGAGCAGTGGAGGGTGGCGCTGCTCCTGCTTTGAAATTCCGAAAGGGACGAAAATTAGACTGTCTAGCCTTAGCTTTGGCTTTGTCTTGAGGTAGGGCGTGGCCCTTACCTCCTGTAATGTCAGCAATAATTTCTTTCAAACCGGGCCCAAATAAAGTTTGCCCCTTGAAAGGTATATTAAGTAATTTGGACTTAGAAGTTACATCAGCCGACCAGGATTTTAGCCACAGCGCCCTGCGTGCCTGAATGGCGAATCCTGAATTCTTAGCCGTAAGTTTGGTTAAATGTACTACGGCCTCCGAAATGAATGAATTAGCTAGTTTAAGGACTCTAAGCCTGTCCGTAATGTCGTCCAGCGTAGCTGAACTGAGGTTCTCTTCTAGAGACTCAATCCAAAATGCTGCCGCAGCCGAGATCGGCGCGATGCATGCAAGGGGTTGCAATATAAAACCTTGTTGAACAAACATTTTCTTAAGGTAACCCTCTAATTTTTTATCCATAGGATCTGAAAAAGCACAGCTATCCTCCACCGGGATAGTGGTACGCTTAGCTAAAGTAGAAACTGCTCCCTCCACCTTAGGGACCGTTTGCCATAAGTCCCGTGTGGTGGCGTCTATAGGAAACATCTTTCTAAATATTGGAGGGGGTGAGAACGGCACACCGGGTCTGTCCCACTCCTTAGTAACAATTTCAGTTAATCTCTTAGGTATAGGAAAAACGTCAGTACTCGCCGGTACCGCAAAGTATTTATCCAACCTACACATTTTCTCTGGTATTGCAACAGCGTTACAATCGTTGAGAGCTGCTAAGACCTCCCCTAGTAATACACGGAGGTTTTCCAATTTAAACTTAAAATTTGAAATATCTGAATCCAATCTGTTTGGATCAGAACCGTCACCTACAGAATGAAGCTCTCCGTCCTCATGTTCTGCAAGCTGTGACGCAGTATCAGACATGGCCCTAGAATTATCAGCGCACTCTGTTCTCACCCCAGAGTGATCACGCTTGCCTCTTAGTTCTGGTAATTTAGCCAAAACTTCAGTCATAACAGTAGCCATATCTTGTAATGTTATCTGTAATGGCTGCCCAGATGTACTAGGCGCCATAACATCACGCACCTCCCGGGCGGGAGATGCAGGTACTGACACGTGAGGCGAGTTAGTCGGCATAACTCTCCCCTCGCTGTTTGGTGAAATTTGTTCAATTTGTACAGATTGGCTTTTATTTAAGGTAGCATCAATACAGCTAGTACATAAATTTCTATTGGGCTCCACCTTGGCATTGGAACAAATGACACAGGTATCTTCCTCTGAATCAGACATGTTTAACACACTAGCAAGAAACATGCAACTCGGTTACAAGTTTATTTAATACAAACGTACTGTGCCTCAAAAGCACTAAACGATTAAATGACAGTTGAAATAATGAACTGAAAAACAGTTATAGCATCACTCTTAACAAACAACACAACTTTTTAGCAAAGGTTTGTTCCCATTAGTAAAATAACACTAATTAAATTTTAAACATAAAAATTACAGAGCAACGTTTTAAATCACAGTCACTATTAAATCTCACAGCTCTGCTGAGAGAATCTACTTCCCTTCAAAGAAGTTTGAAGACCCCAGAGTTCTGTCAAAGATGAACCGGATCATGCAGAAAATATAAGTGTAACTGACTGAAAATTTTTTGATGCGTAGCAAAGAGCGCCAAAAAACGGCCCCTCCCCCTCACACACAGCAGTGAGAGAGAAACGAAACTGTCATAATCAAAACAAGCAGACTGCCAAGTGGAAAAAATAATGCCCAAATATTTATTCACTCAGTACCTCAGAAATGCAAACGATTCTACATTCCAGCAAAAACGTTTAACATGAATTAAATACCTATTAAAAGGTTTAATGTACTTTTACAGAGTAATTCCGGTGAAATACCATCCCCAGAATACTGAAGTGTAGAGTATACATACATGTCATTATATCGGTATAGCAGGATTTTCTCATCAATTCCATTCAGAAAATAAAAACTGCTACATACCTCAATGCAGATTCAACTGCCCGCTGTCCCCTGATCTGAAGCTTTTACCTCCCTCAGATGGCCGAGAAACAGCAATATGATCTTAACTACTCCGGTTAAAATCATAATAAAAAACTCTGGTAGATTCTTCTTCAAACTCTGCCAGAGAAGTAATAACACGCTCCGGTGCTATTGTAAAATAACAAACTTTTGATTGAAGTTATAAAAACTAAGTATAATCACCATAGTCCTCTCACACCTCCTATCTAGTCTTTGGGTGCAAGAGAATGACTGGAGGTGACGTAGAGGGGAGGAGCTATATAGCAACTCTGCTGGGTGAATCCTCTTGCACTTCCTGTAGGGGAGCAGATAATATCCCAGAAGTAATGATGACCCGTGGACTGATCACACATAACAGAAGAAATTACACTAACACCCATAAACTACCTATTAACCCCTAAACTAACACTAACCCCCTGAAGATCACCCTACCGGGAGACGTCTTCATCCAACCGGGCAGAAGTGGTCCTCCAGACGGGCAGAAGTCTTCATCCAAGCCGGGCAGAAGTGGTCCTCCAGACGGGCAGAAGTCTTCATCCAGACGGCATCTTCTATCTTCATCCATCCGGCGTGGAGCGGGACCATCTTCAAGAAATCCGACGCGGAGCATCCTCTTCATCCGGAGTCTTCTTACTAAATGACGGTACCTTTAAGTGATGTCATCCAAGATGGCGTCCCTTCAATTCCGATTGGCTGATAGAATTCTATCAGCCAATCGGAATTAAGGTAGAAAAATCCTATTGGCTGATGCAATCAGCCAATAGGATTGAGCTTGCATTCTATTGGCTGATTGGAACAGCCAATAGCATGCCAGCTCAATCCTATTGGCTGATTATGTTTACTAGTTTTGGTATCAAGAGGCCTAGACTCCTCAATATCCAAAGTAACTAACACTTCTTTTAACAAGTAACGAATATACTCAATCTTGAAAAGATAGGTAGATTTGTCAGTGTCAATGTCTGAGGTAGGATCTTCTGAATCAGAGAGATCCTCATCAGAGGAGGATATTTCAGTATGTTGTCGGTCATTCGAAATTTCATTAACTTTATGAGAAGTTTAACAAGACCTTTTACGTTTATTAGAAGGCGGAATAGCAGACAAAGCCTTCTGTTTCGCATCAGCAATATAATTCTTCATATCAACAGGGATATCATGTACATTAGATGTTGAAGGAACAACAGAAACTGTACTAGTACTGATGGAAACATTTTCTGCGTGCAAAAGCTTATCATGGCAACTGTTACATACTACAGCTGGAGATATAATCACAGCTAACTTACAACTTACAACAGAACTGTGATCAGGCAGCAGGGTTCCAACAGTTGCTCCTGAGACAGGATCAGATTGAGACATCTTGCAAAATGTAAAAGAAAAAACAACATTAAAGCAAAATTATAATTTCCTTATATGGCAGTTTCAGGAATGGGGAAAAAATGCAAACAGCATAGCCCTGTGAGCATATGGAAAGCAAGAGGCACATAGGAAGTGGGGTGAAAAATAAATTAAAATAAATGAAAAATGTTTTAGCGCCAACAACATCCGAAAATGACGCAACTCGCGTCATAACAGACGCAACCTCGTGCAAAGAACTTGGCGTCAACTAAGACCCTGGAAATGACGAACTTGCGCACCAAAGACGTTTCTTTGCGCCAAAAATGACGCAATAAATAACATCATTTTGCGACTTCGTGAGCCTAGTTTAGACCGCAAAATAAAAAAGAAAAACAGTTAATTTGAAAAAAAGGACTATACCCCAGGTAAGACAAATAACTTCCTAAACATGCTTCCCAAACTGAAACTGACAAATACATAGACCTGCCTCATGGCAAATATAAGTAAAATACATATATTTAAAACTTTATATCAATACATAAAGCGCCAAACCATAGCTGAGAGTGTCTTAAATAGTGAAAACATACTTACCGAAAGACACCCCATCCACATATAGCAGATAGCCAAACCAGTACTGAAAAAGTATCAGCAGAGGTAATTGTATATAGGAGTATATCGTCGATCTGAAAAGGGAGGTAGGAGATGAATCCCTATGACCGATAACAGAGAACCCTTGAAAAGATTTCCCGCGAGGGAAACCATAAAAATTATTAGGCAATACTCTCTTCACGTCCTTCTGACAAACACTGTACGCCTGTAGGAGGCAAAGTTTGTAAAACTGAATTGTTGGTGTGGTGAGGGGTGTATTTATAGGCATTTTGAGGTTTGGGAAACTTTGCCCCTGCTGGTAGGATTGTATATCCCATACGTCACTAGCTCATGGACTCTTGCCAAACACATGAAAGAAAGGAAGAAGGACATGCTCGAACTTCCAAACACAGATGACCCAACCACCCAAGAAGGGAAAAAAACAGCCCCAGCAACCTACGAGAGGTACTGTGACTTAGGTCACAAGAACAGACATCCAGAGGATACCAAGAGCGAAAACAAAAATCGCCATCTAAACTGGTAACTCAGACGTCCAGAGGTCATCCAAACCTCCAAACTATAAGTGAATGAAGAACTACGGTTCCGAGTCCAAAGGACCTCCAGAACCAACGATGAAGCCTTAGCAGGATCCAAGCCCAGAACCCTCAACATTAGGACAAAGTGAACGTCCAGCATCTGACAGGATAACCAGCAGACCGGCACCACGTGGGTGACATGAACCGTAAGGAACAGCAGTTAGAGCCCGACCAATACCCGCTTGGTACAAAAACATTTCGGAACTGTCCAGGTCCAAGAAAAATCGAAGCCCCCGCAGGGATCGATAACAGACTATAAACATAACTACATCTTTATATAGTAATGTGCAACTTCCGAGAAAGTGCCCACGCAACCACAAAATCGCAAGTATCAGGTACAGAGAAGAAACTTTCCAAAATGGAAAATAATAACAGACATGAGCTTCTTAAAACAAATCAAACACATCTTAACCGGATCAAATAAAATGAAGGCAGCACCCATGCGTAAACGCCCAAGTAGAATGGGCACGCTAACAGGACCAGCCAATCAGAGGCCCCATTTTCCCAAGCTCAGAACTGGAACAGATACTTAAAAGAAAAGAAAAAACGGATACGTCAAGGAGATTGGGTTCATCCCCATAGTCTAACCTAGATTGCCATCCGGAACAAAAGACAGAGGATCTCTCGGCCCACTAGGACTGGAATCCTCCAGCACCGCCAAAACATGCCTGAGTAGGACACGAAGACGTGCCAGTCTATAATGGAAGGCAAAATGATCCCCCGCTGGATCGGTTGACGACCACGGCCCAGAGGGTGGGGCCCCTGAAGCCTCAGAGGCCATTGCTTCCCCAGAAGGCCGAACTGAATCAGGCGATCTCACGCTCGACGGGCCCTGGTTGACAGAACACGGACAGTATATTAAAAATACTTCTCTTGGGAGATATAAATGTGCCATAGATATGGCCATGCGGAACCGTGCTGTAACCTCTGGAGGAAACAAGCCGCCTTCCGTACGAGTAACGGCCATAGGGACACCTGCTTGTGTAACAAAAGAAGGTTCTGGGGCACGCGCCTCATAGGACATGGAATCCTCAGGGGCGGATGGCTCAACGCACTCTAAGCTCCCTGATTCGGGGGAAGAGAGTACTCTAGAACGGCAATTGGAACATAACTGATGGGCATGGATAACCCGGGCCATTTCATACTCTTTGCAAGACGTATACTCCGAATCGGAGATATCCGTCTCTAAAAAATCAGAATCCTCCATAACCTGGGGATTGCAAATATGGTCAAACACTAAACGGCACCTTGCACCCCCGATGGCTGGGGCACTCACTACCTCCTGTGAACCAGACAACTAACGAACAGATTCTCTCTGTTGCCACTCGGTCAGAGTACGGAAATGGAAATACAACATGACCACAACGGTCACGAGGTGCACCGTGTAAGCCAAAAAAAAGGTATGCTTTCTAATAGGACCGTGCAAACTAATGATAAGGCCGTTATGTTCCGAATAGTCATGAGTCCAAGCATCACTACACATTAGCAGACAGAATCACATAAACATAATTAAAGTCCACCCTGTTCAATAACCCCCCTCAGGAGAAATTAACCCTTGATTTCATAAGATAAAGGAGTCCCACTGGGACCCTGACTTCCTTCGTTAACATTACATCCACATATCGAAATAAAATGAAACGATCTTTGACGAAAGGATGACTGGGGGATGAGGGAAGTGGGGGAAGTATTTAAGCCTTTGGCTGGGGTGTTTTTGCCTCCTCCTAGTGGCCAGGTTCTGAATTCCCATAAGTAATGAATGCAGCTGTGGACTCTTCCCGTTTAAGAAGAAAAAGGGAATAGCAAAACACATATCTAGACACTCTCTGGGATGCTCTAAAAGTTATATCAATACGTTAATATACAATGAGCAGTTTACAATGTGCTTAATTATACATTTTAATCACTTCTCTTCATACATACTTAGGTTGGAAATCTGGTCGAAATCCTTCAGGAAGTTCAACTTGCTGGGGAGCAACAGAACCTGAATCTGTGTAACAAAACCATGAAAAGTTCATTAAAATTATTGCAGTAAATGGATAAATACAAACAAATTAAATTGGCAATTAGAGCTCACCTGATTTGCTGCTTTCCGTATGAAGAGCTTGCAATGCTTTGATTTGCTGAGAGGTAATCTTGACCCATTCCTCTAAATTAGGCTGATCAGAAAAATCTAATCTGCAAAATGAAAAATTGCAAATGGAATATATTTTAAACAGTGCATTATAAAGCAACAGCAATGTCAGATAAAAATGTGTTCTTAAAACAGGCAAATTACTATATATTGCCGGGTGTTATTGATTCAGTAGCAGCACTTCCTATTTTATATGTTAACCAGAAGTAATACCAGAAGTTATAAATACAGAATAATTCGTAAAAGAGGATGCTGTAGGCCAACTGTTTACCATTTGACTCAAGTTAAAAAAACAGTGACTGAATTAACAATGAAAACAAGCAAGTCACTGGATATAAAAAAATGAATCAAATAATATGCCATTATATTTAAATAACTTAAAATTTAAAGTGATAAGAAACTTTTTCTTTTTATGATTCAGATAGAGCATACGATTTTAAATAATTTTCTATTTTACTTCTATTATCTATTTTGCTTCATTCTTTTGGTATCCTTTATTGAAGCAGCAAAGCACTTCTGAGGGCTAAATGTACTAATTGGTATCTGCTTACCCCTCTATCACTAACAGGGGAGACATGGGGCCGTGTGAAAGAGGGAAATTGCCTTCATTTAAATAAGGGGTCACAACCCCCCCTCTAATTGAAAATCGGGATCAACTGCTGCAAGTATACACCTGTGCAGCATGCACTTTTAGAGCCCCCCCATAAAATACAGTGGGTATGTGACTCCAGTTAAGAAAATTGGCAATAACCTACCTAATGTTTTTACTGTATGGGGGCAATGGCTCCAAAGACAGCATATAACACACATAACCCACCACACGAAAGAGGGGATTACCAATTTTCAAATGAGGGGTCTCATGCCCCTTTAGATAGCAGGTGAATGATATAGAAATAGCCTTTTACTGTTCTCTGGGCTATAAAAGGAATCCTAGCAACCCAAAATAAGCGCTAGAGTGGAACAAGTGACCACTGTCTTGAAAAAGGAGGGGTCATTTGTCCAGGTGGCCATCAGTTGATGACTTCGATATCAGTGATAAACTGATAGAACCACAGGCATATGGAACAACATTAAGGGAGTGTAGTGTGCCCTAATTTGCCCCACACAATACATAGACAAACTTGACATCCCTGCACTTTCAAATGAATGACTGAGTCCATCACACTGCCAGCTGATTGTCATAATGAAAAAACGAAATTTATTCTTACCTGATAAATTTCTTTCTTTATAGACACGGTGAGTCCACGGATCATCAGTAATTACTATCGGGAATATCACTCCTGGCCAGCAGGAGGAGGCAAAGAGCACCACAGCAAAGCTGTTAAGTATCACCTCCCTTCCCTCAAACCCCAGTTATTCGACCGAAGGAAAAGGAGAGAAAGGAAGCAACACAAAGTGCAGAGGTGCCTGAGGTTTACAAAACAAAAAGATTGTCTGAACAAACAGGGTGGGCCGTGGACTCACTGTGTCAATAAATAAATAAAATTATATGGTAAGCATACATTTCGTTTTCTTTCTACGGATCATTAGTAATTACCATTGGGAATCAATACCCAAGCTAGAGGACACATATGATATGGGAGGGGGACAAGACAGGGAACCTAAACAGAAGGCACCACTGCATGAAGAACCTTTCTCCCAAAAGAAGCCTCAGCCGAGGCAAAAGTATCAAATTTATAGAATTTTTAAAAAGTGTGTAGAGAGGAGCAAGTTGCAGCCTTGCAAATCTGTTCCACAGAAGCTTCATTTTTGAAGGCCCAGGAAGAGGAAATAGCCCTCGTGGAATGAGCTGTGATTCTCTCAGGAAGCTGCTGTCCAGCAGTTTCATAGGTCAAACGAATTATACTACTCAGCCACAGAGAAAGAGACGTAGCCGTAGCTTTCTGACCCTTGCGTTTCCTAGAGATAACGACAAACAAAGCAGAGGACTGGCGAAAATCGCCTGAAAAACATAATTTATGCTTACCTGATAAATTTATTTCTCTTGTAGTGTATTCAGTCCACGGGTCATCCATTACTTATGGGATATATTCCCTTCCCAACAGGAAGTTGCAAGAGGATCACCCAAAGCAGAGCTGCTATATAGCTCCTCCCCTCACATGTCATATCCAGTCATTCGACCGAAACAAGACAAGAAAGGAGAAACCATAGGGTGCAGTGGTGACTGGAGTTTTAATTAAAATTTAGATCTGCCTTAAAAAAGACAGGGCGGGCCGTGGACTGAATACACTACAAGAGAAATAAATTTATCAGGTAAGCATAAATTATGTTTTCTCTTGTTAAGTGTATTCAGTCCACGGGTCATCCATTACTTATGGCATACCAATACCAAAGCTAAAGTACACGGATGATGGGAGGGACAAGGCAGGAACTTAAACGGAAGGAACCACTGCCTGTAGAACCTTTCTCCCAAAAACAGCCTCCGAAGAAGCAAAAGTGTCAAATTTGTAAAATTTTGAAAAGGTGTGAAGCGAAGACCAAGTCGCAGCCTTGCAAATCTGTTCAACAGAGGCCTCATTCTTAAAGGCCCAGGTGGAAGCCACAGCTCTAGTGGAATGAGCTGTAATTCTTTCAGGGGGCTGCTGTCCAGCAGTCTCATAGGCTAAACGTATTATGCTACAAAGCCAAAAGGAGAGAGAGGTTGCCGAAGCTTTTTGACCTCTCCTCTGTCCAGAGTAAACGACAAACAGGGAAGAAGTTTGACGAAAATCTTTAGTTGCCTGTAAATAGAACTTCAGGGCACGGACTACGTCCAGATTATGCAAAAGTCGTTCCTTCTTTGAAGAAGGATTAGGACATAATGATGGAACAACAATCTCCTGATTGATATTCCTGTTAGAAACTACCTTAGGTAAAAACCCAGGTTTAGTACGCAGAACTACCTTGTCCGAATGGAAAATCGGATAAGGAGAATCACAATGTAAGGCAGATAACTCAGAGACTCTTCGAGCCGAGGAAATAGCCATCAAAAACAGAACTTTCCAAGATAAAAGCTTAATATCAATAGAATGAAGGGGTTCAAACGGAACACCTTGAAGTACTTTAAGAACCAAGTTTAAGCTCCACGGCGGAGCAACAGTCTTAAACACAGGCTTAATCCTAGCCAAAGCCTGACAAAAAGCCTGGACGTCTGGAACTTCTGCCAGACGTTTGTGTAAAAGAATAGACAGAGCAGAAATCTGTCCCTTTAACGAACTAGCAGATAAGCCCTTTTCTAAACCCTCCTGTAGAAAGGACAATATCCTAGGAATCCTAACCTTACTCCATGAGTAACTCTTGGATTCGCACCAATATAAATATTTACGCCATATCTTATGGTAAATTTTTCTGGTAACAGGCTTCCGTGCCTGTATTAAGGTATCAATAACTGACTCTGAGAAGCCACGCTTTGATAGGATCAAGCGTTCAATCTCCATGCAGTCAGCCTCAGAGAAATTAGATTTGGATGGTTGAAAGGACCTTGTATTAGAAGGTCCTGCCTCAGAGGCAGAGACCATGGTGAACAGGACGACATGTCCACTAGGTCTGCATACCAGGTCCTGCGTGGCCACGCAGGCGCTATCAGAATCACTGATGCTCTCTCCTGTTTGATCTTGGCAATCAGTCGAGGCAGCAGCGGAAACGGTGGAAACACATAAGCCATGTTAAAAACCCAAGGGGCTGCTAGAGCATCTATCAGCGCCGCTCCCGGGTCCCTGGACCTGGATCCGTAACGAGGAAGCTTGGCGTTCTGGCGAGACGCCATGAGATCCAGTTCTGGTTTGCCCCAACGATGAACCAGCTGAACGAACATCTCCGGATGAAGTTCCCACTCCCCCGGATGAAAGGTCTGGCGACTTAGAAAGTCCGCCTCCCAGTTCTCCACGCCTGGGATGTAAATCGCTGACAGGTGGCAAGAGTGAGACTCTGCCCAGCGAATTATCCTTGAGACTTCTAACATCGCTAGGGAACTCCTGGTTCCCCCTTGATGGTTGATGTAAGCCACAGTCGTGATGTTGTCCGACTGAAATCTGATGAACCTCAGTGTTGCTAACTGAGGCCAAGCTAGAAGAGCATTGAATATTGCTCTTAACTCCAGAATATTTATTGGGAGGAGTTTCTCCTCCTGAGTCCACGATCCCTGAGCCTTCAGGGAGTTCCAGACTGCGCCCCAACCTAGAAGGCTGGCATCTGTTGTTACAATCGTCCAATCTGGCCTGCGAAAGGTCAAACCCTTGGACAGATGGACCCGAGAAAGCCACCAGAGAAGAGAATCTCTGATCTCTTGATCCAGATTTAGTAGAGGGGACAAATCTGAGTAAATCCCCATTCCACTGACTTAGCATGCATAATTGCAGCGGTCTGAGATGCAGGCGCGCAAATGGCACTATGTCCATTGCCGCTACCATTAAGCCGATTACTTCCATGCACTGAGCCACTGACGGGCGTGGAATGGAATGAAGGACACGGCAAGCATTTAGAAGTTTTGATAACCTGGACTCCGTCAGGTAAATTTTCATCTCTACAGAATCTATAAGAGTCCCTAGGAAGGAGACTCTTGTGAGTGGTAATAGAGAACTCTTTTCCACGTTCACCTTCCACCCATGCAACCTCAGAAATGCCAGAACTATCTCTGTATGAGACTTGGCAATTTGAAAACTTGACGCTTGTATCAGAATGTCATCTAGATACGGAGCCACCGCTATGCCTCGCGGTCTTAGAACCGCAAGAAGTGAGCACAGAACCTTTGTAAAAATTCTCGGGGCCGTAGCTAACCCGAAGGGAAGAGCTACAAACTGGTAATGCCTGTCTAGAAAGGCAAATCTTAGGTACCGATAATGATCTTTGTGAATCGGTATGTGAAGGTAGGCATCCTTTAAGTCCACTGTGGTCATGTACTGACCCTCTTGGATCATGGGTAGGATGGTTCGAATAGTTTCCATTTTGAATGATGGAACTCTTAGGAATTTGTTTAAGATCTTTAAGTCCAAGATTGGTCTGAAGGTTCCCTCTTTCTTGGGAACTACAAACAGATTTGAGTAAAATCACCCCCATTACTAGGAGGTCTTGTACACAGCGTAGAAATGCCTCTTTCTTTAATTGGTTTGCTGATAACCTTGAAAGATGAAATCTCCCTTGTGGAGGAGAAGCTTTGAAGTCCAGAAGATATCCCTGAGATGATCTCCAACGCCCAGGGATCCTGGACATCTCTTGCCCACGCCTGGGCGAAGAGAGAAAGTCTGCCCCACACTAGATCCGTTTCCGGATAGGGGGCCATCCCTTCATGCTGTCTTAGGGGCAGTAGTAGGTTTTCTGGCCTGCTTGCCCTTGTTCCAGGACTGGTTAGTTTTCCAGGCCTGTCTGTAACGAGCAACAGTTCCTTCCTGTTTTGGAGCGGAGGAAGTTGATGTTGCTCCTGCCTTGAAGTTTCGAAAGGCACGAAAATTAGACTGTTTGGCCTTTGATTTGGCCCTGTCCTGAGGAAGAGTATGACCCTTACCTCCAGTAATGTCAGCGATAATTTCTTTCAAGCCGGGCCCGAATAAGGTTTGCCCCTTGAAAGGAATATTAAGCAATTTAGATTTAGAAGTCACGTCAGCTGACCAGGATTTAAGCCATAGCGCTCTGCGCTCCTGGATGGCGAATCCGGAGTTCTTAGCCGTTAGTATAGTTAAATGTATAATGGCATCAGAAACAAATGCATTAGCTAGCTTAAGTGCTTTAAGATTGTCCATAATTTCATCCAATGGAGCTGTGTGAATGGCCTCTTCTAGAGACTCAAACCAGAATGCCGCAGCAGCAGTGACAGGCGCAATGCATGCAAGGGGCTGTAAGATAAAACCTTGTTGAACAAACATTTTCTTAAGGTAACCTTCTAATTTTTTATCCATTGGATCCGAAAAAGCACAACTATCCTCCACCGGGATAGTGGTACGCTTAGCTAAGGTAGAAACTGCTCCCTCCACCTTAGGGACCGTCTGCCATAAGTCCCGTGTAGTGGCGTCTATTGGAAACATTTTCCTAAATATAGGAGGCGGGGAAAAGGGCACACCGGGTCTATCCCACTCCTTGCTAATAATTTCTGTAAGCCTTTTAGGTATAGGAAAAACGTCAGTACACACCGGTACCGCATAGTATCTATCCAGCCTACATAATTTCTCTGGAATTGCAACTGTGTTACAGTCATTCAGAGCCACTAAAACCTCCCCTAGCAATACACAGAGGTTCTCAAGCTTAAATTTAAAATTAGAGATCTCTGAATCCGGTTTCCCTGGATCAGATCCGTCACCCACAGAATGAAGCTCTCCGTCCTCATGTTCTGCAAACTGTGACGCAGTATCGGACATGGCTCTCACAGCACCAGCGCGCTCTGTCCTTATCCCAGAGCAATCGCGCTTGCCTCTTAATTCTGGCAATTTAGATAATACTTCTGTCAGGGTATTATTCATAATAGTAGCCATGTCTTGTAAAGTGATTTGTATGGGCGTCTCTGATGTACTTGGAGCCACAATATCACGCGCCTCCTGAGCGGGAGGCGAAGGTACTGACACGTGAGGAGAGTTAGTCGGCATAACTTCCCCCTCGTTGTCTGGTGATAATTCCTTTACAGATAAAGACTGACCTTTATTATTTAAAGTGAAATCAATACATTTAGTACACATATTTCTATGGGGCTCCACACTGGCCTTCAAACATAGTGAACAAACAGATTCATCTGTGTCAGACATGTTTAAACAGACTAGCAATAAGACTAGCAGACTTGGAAAACACTTTAAAATAAATTTACAAGCAATATAGAAAACGCTACTGCGCCTTTAAGAAGCACAAAAAAACTGTCACAGTTGAAATAACAATGAACCAAATCAGTTATAGCAACCAAATTTTCACAGTAAATGTATTAAGTTAGCAGAGCATTGCACCCACTTGCAAATGGATGATTAACCCCTTAATACCCAAAACGGATAAGCAATAGAGAAAAAAACGTTTTTTAACACAGTCAAACACACTGTCACAGGTCTGCTGTGACTGATTACCTCCCTCAAAATGACTTTTTAAGTCCCTTGAGCTCTCTAGAGACGTCCTGGGTCATGCAGGAAGAAGCAGGAAGACTGAGACTGAATTTTTACTGCGCAAAAAAGCGCTAAAATAGGCCCCTCCCACTCAGTATTACAACAGTGGGAGCCTTAGTTAACTGTTTCTATGCAGAAATATAAGTCAGCCATGTGGAAAAATTCATGCCCCAATAAGTTTTATCAACAATGTACCTCACAAAAATGATTAAACATGCCAGCAAACGTTTTAAACATCCTTTTTTAAAGAGTATGTATCTCTATTGATAAGCCTGATACCAGTCCTTCTACTGCATTTAAGGCTTATTACATTACTTCAGTATTAGTAGCATTTTCTTAGTCAAATTCCATTCCTTAGAAAATTACTTTACTGCATATACATTAATCAGCCTGATACCAGTCGCTTTCACTGCATTTAAGGCTTTACTTACATTACATCTGTATCAGCAGTATTTTCTTAGTCAGTTCCATTCCTTAGAAAAATATTTTACTGCACATACCTTATTTGCAGGAGACTCCGCACGCTATTCCCTTTCTGAAGTTACCTCACTCCTCAGAATGTGCGAGAACAGCCAGTGGATCTTAGTTACTTCTGCTAAGATCATAGAAAACGCAGGCAGATTCTTCTTCCAAATACTGCCTGAGAAAAAAACAGCACACTCCGGTGCCATTTAAAAATAACAAACTTTTGATTGAAGAAATAATTAAGTATAAAACACCACACTCCTCTCACGACCTCCATCTATGTTGAGGGTTGCAAGAGAATGACTGGATATGACATGTGAGGGGAGGAGCTATATAGCAGCTCTGCTTTGGGTGATCCTCTTGCAACTTCCGGTTGGGAAGGGAATATATCCCATAAGTAATGGATGACCCGTGGACTGAATACACTTAACAAGAGAAATAGTATTTCAACGCACGTACCACATCCAGGTTGTGCAACAAATGCTCTTTATGAGAAGATGGGTTAGGACACAAAGAAGGAACAATGATTTCTTGGTTAATATTCCTATCTGAAACCACTTTAGGAAGGAAACCTAACTCAGTACGCAGAACCACTTTATCGGAATGAAATATAAGGTAAGGGGATTAACACTGCAACGCCAAGAGTTCAGAAACTCTTCAAGCAGAAGAAATTGCAACCAGAAACAAAACTTTCCAAGATAACATCTTAATATCTAAAGAATGCATAGGCTCAAACGGAGCCTGCTGAAGAACTCTAAGAACAAGGTTAAGACTCCAGGGAGGAGTAACATGCTTGAACACAGGCCGGATTCTAACCAAGGCCTGACAGAAGGATTGGAAATCTGGCACATACGCTAGATGTTTGTGCAACAATATAGATAAGGTAGAAATTTAACCCTTCAAGGTACTTGCAGATAACCCCTTCTCCAGACCCTCCTGGAGAAAAGGCAAAATCATAGTCTCAATGACCGACTCAGAAAACCCACGCTTAGATAAAATTAAGCGTTCAATCTCCAAGCAGTCAGCTTCAGAGAAACGAGATTTGGATGAAGGAAGGGCCCTTGAAGAAAAAGGTCCTTCCTCAGTGGAAGAGATTACATCTTCACTAGGTCTGCATACCAGATCCTGCAAGGCCATCCCGGTGCAATGAGGATCAATGATGACACCCTCTCCTGTTTGATTCGAGCAATAACCCGTGGAAGGAGAGCGAACGGAGGAAACAGATATGCTAGACTGAAATTCCAAGGGACCGCCAGAGCATCTATCAGTACAGCCTGAGGATCCCTTGACCTCGACCCGTATCTCGGGAGCTTGGCATTCTGACGAGATGCCCTTAGATCCAGCTCCGGCTGTCCCCATTTGTGGATCAAGCTGGAAAACGCCTCCGGATTAAGTTCCCACTCCCCCGGGTGAAAGGTCTGTCTGCTCAGAAAATCTGCTTCCCAATTGTCCACTCCTGGAAAGTGGATCGCAGAGAGACAGCAGTTGTGGGTCTCCGCCCACTGAATAATTTTGGCTACCTCTGTCATGGCCAATGAACTCCGAGTTCCTCCCTGATGGTTGATGTAAGCCACTGAAGTTATGTTGTCCGACTGGAACCTGATAAACGGGTTGAAGCTAACTGAGGCCAGGCCAGAAGAGGATTAAAGATTGCCCTCAGCTCTAGGATGTTTATGGGGAGAACTGACTCCTCCCGAGTCCATAGACCCTGAGCCTTTAATGAGCCCCAGACTGCTCCCCATCCCAGCAGACTAGCCTCCATGGTCACAATCACCCAGGTAGGTCTGCGGAAGCAGGTTCCCTGGGAGAGATTTTCCTGAAACAACCACCATGGAAGAGAATCTCTTGTCGCCTAATCCAGTTCTAATCGGAGACAGATCCACATAATCCCCGTTCCATTGACTGAGCATACATAACTGCAGAGGTCTGAGATGCAACTGAGCAAATGGTATGATGTCCATGGCAGACACCATCAGACCAATTACCTCCATACATTGGGCCACTGACGGACGAAGAGGACTGAAGGACAAGACAAGAGTTGAAGATCTTTGTTTTTCTGACCACACTTGAGAATCAGGTTGGAGAACACTTCCGGATGGAGCTCCCACTCCCCCGGATGAAAAGTCTGCCTGCTCAAGATATCCGCCTCCCAGTTGTCCACCCCTGGGATGTGGATTGCCGATAGGCAACAAGAGTGGGCCTCTGCCCACTGGATTATTTTGGTTACCTCTGTCATCGCTAAGGAACTCCTCGTCCCTCCCTGATGATTGATGTAACCCACTGAAGTTATGTTGTACGACTGGAACCTGATAAACTGGAGTGTGGCTAACTGAGGCCAGACCAGGAGAGCATTGTAGATCGCTCTCAGTTCCAGAATGTTTATAGGAAGAACAGACTCTGACTGAGTCCAAATTCCCTGAGCCTTTAGGGAGCCCCAGACTGCTCCCCACCCCAGAAGGCAGGCGTCCGTTATCACAATCACCCAAGATGGTCTGCGAAAGCAGGTTCCCTGGGAGAGATGATCCATTGACATTCACCATTGAAGAGAGTCCCTTGTCTCCTGGTCCAGAGTTATTCTCAAGGCCCATATCCAGTCCTGGATGGATATATATATATTTTTTTTTATGCTGCCACACTAGTAATGTAAACACTGCATGTAGTCGTTCTAAACCTTGGTGTATATATGTTATTATACCTTCTAGGGAACCGTCAGACAAGACTCCTCAATAGAGTCTGGCACCAGAAACATCCATTAAAGTTAGGAGGAAAAAGGGGTACCCGGTTTCTGGTACCAAAAAAAAAATGAAATTTATTCTTATCTGATAAATTTGTTTCTTTTATGATACAATGAGTCCACGGATTTCATCCTTGTGGGATATCGGCTCCTGGTCAGCAGGAGGAGGCAAAGAGCACCACAGCAGAGCTGTATATATAGCTCCTCCCTTCCCTCCCACTCCAGTCATTCGACCGCAGTTAGGAAGAGAAAGGAAAAGCCAAGGTGCAGAGGTGACTGTTTAACAAAAGTTTAACAAAATTAAAGACCTGTCTCAGAAAAACAGGGTGGGCCGTGGACTCATCGTATCGTAAAAGAAACAAATTTATCAGGTAACAATAAATTTCATTTTCTTTTACAAGATACGATGAGTCCGCGGATTTCATCCTTACTTGTGGGATACAATACCAAAGCTATAGTACACGGATGAAACGGGAGGGACAAGACAGGGAACCTTAACGGAAGGCACCACTGCTTGAAGAATTTTCCTCCCAAAAACAGCCTCAGACGAGGCAAAAGTATCGAATTTGGAAAATTTGGAAAAAGAGTGAAGAGACGACCAAGTTGCAGCTTTGCAAATCTGTTCAACAGAAGCATCATTTTTGAATGCCCATGTGGAAGCCACAGCACTAGTGGAATGAGCCGTAATTCGTTCAGGAGACTGCCGTTCAGCAGTCTCATATGCAAAACGGATGATACTCTTCAGCCAAAAGGAAAGAGAGGTAGTCGTAGCTTTCTGACCCCTACGTTTCCCTGAAAAAACAACACATAATGAAGAAGATTGACGAAAATCCTTAGTCGTCTGTAAGTAGAACTTCAAGGCACGGACCACGTCCAAATAACAGACGCTCCTTCTTAGAAGAAGGATTAGGACACAAGGAAGGAACAACAATTTCCTGATTAATATTTTTGTTAGAAACAACCTTAGGAAGAAAACCAGGTTTAGTACGTAACACCACCTTATCCGCATGAAAAATAAGATAAGGAGAATCACATTGTAAAGCCGAAAGCTCAGAAACTCTGCGAGCAGAAGAAATAGCAACCACAAATAAAACCTTCCAAGATAACAACTTAATATCTATGGAATGCATAGGTTCAAACGGAACCCCTTGAAGAACATTAAGAACTAAATTCAAACTCCAAGGAGAAGCAATTGGTCTAAATACAGGCCTGATTCTAGTCAGAGCCTGACAAAAAGACTGAACATCTGGAACATCTGCCAGACGCTTTGTAGCAAAATAGACAATAATAGTGAAAAACTTCAGACACTGGCACCTCGCCTCAGCAGCTCTGCTGAGGCGCCTACCTGCCCCCTCAATCAGTCAACAGTCAATCCGCCACTAAATTCAGCTCCGGATCAGCACTTCAACGCTGCAAACCGCTTGCTTCTATCCCATGCGGTTGCAGCGTTTCACTATTACCACGCAAGACACCGGTACTTCCTGAAATGAGAGTCGTGCGGCAAAACTACAGACCAAGCGTGCAAGGGAAGCCCCACCTATCGTGGGCGTGATTGAAGACCATTATAAGTAGTGATGTGGCCATATTGTGAGACCGGGCCAGAATGCGATAAAGCCCATGCGGTCGTGACAGCTCCGCAATAGTAAATCACATACACAGTCTGAAACATAAACCGGACGGTTCCGGTAATAAAAAGACACAAAACATCCCCAGCGTCAGCCAAATAACCCCCATTGAGTCAAACAAGCACTTAACATAAGCCCCATAAACGTGTTGTCTAAAATAACACGCAGCTTAAGGGAGAATAAACATCGTAGTGGGTGCTACTTAACCCTAAGAGAACCCACAGGCTATGGACAAGGAGCTCTGTGAGAGTCCATGATCTGTCCAGCAGAATATAAGTGTACAGCCATGTCTGAAATCTTTGATTCCCAGAAAAAGAAAGACTGCACTTACCTCAATGCTGCATAACAGCATGAAGACGTCCCACAGTGTCAAGTGGTCTTCTCCCTCCAGCAGTCCTGTGGAAACAGAAGGTCCTTAGTTACTATATGCTAAGACCATATTCTAGAAGGGCAGCACAAGTATGGGAGGCACAGTGAGGCTAAAACCCCACCAGTTCCCACTGCTCTAAAGCCACCTGTAGCTCTACTCTAGAGGCAGACAAGGAATACAGCTACACCCTATAGTAAAATAGTACACTTTGGCACCATTTTAAAAATAAAACTCTTGATTGAAGAATCTAAACTAACACCTCACTTTACCTCTTCCTATCACTAACACAGGCAAATAGAATGACTGGAGTGGGAGGGAAGGGAGGAGCTATATATACAGCTCTGCTGTGGTGCTCTTTGCCTCCTCCTGCTGACCAGGAGGCGATATCCCACAAGTAAGGATGAATTCCGTGGACTCATCGTATCTTGTAAAAGAAATATGTACATCTTGGAGGGCACATCAAAAAAATTCATATAGCTTTACTGTACGGATTAGGGTTGACTACGCTAGAAAGTCGGAGCTGCTCAGATAGTTAGAACCTCCTTAGGAAACAAATGGAGGTGTTTAAGCTTAAACAACTTCAGTATTAGATAAAGGAATTACCCAGACAGAGTCTGAGATTTTCTCCCCTTACATACTACCGAAGTATCTTCCCTACAGGTTACAGGGAAGAAACATTCGGAATAGCGTCTTGCAAGTAACTCCAAATGGAGTTAGTGAAGAATCGCAAGGCACTACTTGTGTGGGCTATAAAATGTTATTAACATTTGAAGATAATTTTTTTTTTTTTAATCCCTATAGTTCTCATAACATAAGGAACAAAGAAAGGGATTGGAGGTTCCACAGAACATAAGGTGACACTCTGTAGGGTCTCTTAAACCAAACCGACTCCCATATGAAGCATATGCAAATAAAAGACTTAACTTTTTTAAATAAATTGAAACACAATGTTCATGTGCCTTTAAAGATGCTTAATTAGCCAGGAAGGCACTGTAACATGATAATGTGTGTATGTATTGAATCACATAACAGACGTTACTGTCTCTTTAAATTTTAACGATTAACTTTTTATTCTTATGCAGGCAGAAATGGGTGGATCGGTACATAAGGAAGTCCGCTTCTGCAAACCCCCTCGACATCTCAGCTTAACGCAGCTGAGGTGCCTGCCAGCCCATCCGCTCAAAATTCTGCTGCAACTGAAGCGCTGTGCGCAAAAACTCAAACTAAACAGCCTCCGTTCCTTCCGATAACAGGAAGAGTTAGGAACAAGCTGCGCAACTAAATTGGCGCCACATAAGTCCCGCCCATCGTGGGCGTATCAATAACTCTCCTCTGTCGCCATTATCCAAAGTTTAACCACCGTAAACAAATAACAAATTAACCAGCTTTTTAGACAACTGCGTAGTCCATTTGTATATTTTAACACAATAATCCCCTATGTACTGAGCTTGCTCTAATTTTGCTGTAGCAGCGCCCAAACTCGTAGTAGTCAACATGTAATCTCCCGGTCGGTTAATATTATGTTATGAAACCGCCGGGAGATGAGGGTCATGTCGCATTCAGCCCCAGCGCCTGCGTCCAAGCTGTCATAGTGTCCCCTAACACAATAGGAGAATCTATCCGAATTTTAATTAGGCTTGAATAAAATAATAAAGTGCCCAAACTTTTTTCTGAGATTTCCTTTCTACCCCCAGAAAAAAAGTCAGCACTTACCTCATTCTTCTGCCTGACACTAAGGCAGTTCCCAGGTTTAAGAGGTCCTCTCCCTCCTATGGACCTGTGATAAAAGAAAAAACTGAGTAAGGTCCCTCAGGTTTTTAGGGTTAGGGCAGCATCAGTATGGAAGGCGCAGTGAGAATTATGTCCCACAAGTTCCCATTGCTCTAAAGCCACCAATGCTCTACTGAAGAGACTGATAAGGACTACGGCTACACCCCAGGACAAAGCAGCACAATCTTGCACTACTTTAAAAATAATAAACCCTTGATTGAAGAATCTATACTAACACCTCACTTTACCACTTCCTATCACTAACGTAGGCAAAGAGAATGACTGGAGTGGGAGGGAAGGGAGGAGCTATTTAACAGCTCTGTTGTGGTGCTCTTTGCCGCCTCCTGCTGACCAGGAGGTGAATATCCCATTAGTAATTAAGATGATCCGTGGACTCATCGTTTCTTAAAAAAGAAATGTCCCTTTCCTCCCGTAATATCTGAAATAATTTCAGCCAAGCCCGGCCCAAATGACGTCTTACCCTTGTAGGGAATTGCCAAAAGCTTAGACTTAGAAGACACATCCGCAGACCAGGACTTCAACCATAAGGCTCTGTGGGCCAGTACAGCAAAGCCAGAAATCTTTGCTACCAACTTAATGACTTGTAGGGAAGCATCCGTAATAAAGGAATTGGCCAACTTAAGAGCCTTGATCCTACCCTGGATCTCTTCAAAGGGAGTATCTGTCTGAATAGAATCAGACAACACATCAAACCAGTATGCTGCCGCGCTGGTGACGGTAGCAATACACACAGCAGGATGCCATTGTAAAGCCTGGTGAACGTACATTTTTTTTTTTTAATTAAATGATTTTTATTTTGTTTTTAAATAGGTGTACAGAAATAACAATCCTATAAAAGACAGCGCATCAGTTACCGCTGAGAATATATGAGTAGCAATGTCTTGCAAGGTAACTCCAACCGGAGTGTGAGAGGAAATTCAGGGCACTGTATGTGTAGACCACAAGGTGTGGGACGCTTGTGTAGATGACAAGGTGTGGGACGCCTGAGGAGAAAGCTGCGGCATATCTTGAACAGGAGACCCCTGAACAGCATCCGCCTTAGCTAATGATGGCTCTGAATCAAAAGTCTATCCCTGTAATGCAATGTCCTTTCAATACATGAGCAACAAAAAGGGATTGGTGGTTCCACATTGGAATCAAAACACAAGCTACATGTAACGTTTTGCAGGGCCTCTTGGTCCATCTTTACCTAATAACCAAACAAAATAAATAAAAGTGCTTTTATTTAACTTTGAAAATTATCAGCAAAAAAAGTAACTGTCACTTTAAATTTTAAACAAAATCTTTATTTTTATACCGCAGAGCAGCGGCTCGACAGAAACCACAGACAGCCTCTTCACCACAGCACTCTTCGCTGAGGTGCCTACCTGTCTGCTGGTAACTGGAATCAAAAGATTTGTCAACGATCCGGACTTAACTCAGAGCTGCTCAAACAGGCTACCACAGACGATGGCTAGCAGAGCCGCAACAATTACATCCATTCTGGAACTCACAGGAAGTGAATCCGGAAAGACGAGCAACACTATCTTGCCGCCTCAGAAAAAGCCGCCTTCCTTAATCGTGGGCGTACCTTAACTGTAACTTCCCGGACACCATTAACTTCTATGTAGAGCTGCCGACAGAATTACACATGTAAAAAGCATTACTGATTCTATCCACCATGTCCGGATCAAAACCGGAGAAAAAAACTTAACTGAGCCTCTCAAAAAAAATTTCCTCTCGTCCTCAGTGCCTGCATAATCTGCCTACCTTAATCCTATCAACCCTAAATAGTTTTACTAGTATTCAACGTCCCATACAAACTTAACTGTTGAAGTGCCATATTTTCGAGCCCAAAGAAAAACAAAATTTATGCTTACCTGATAAATTTCTTTCTCTTGTGGTGTATCCAGTCCACGGGTTCATCCATTACTTGTGGGATATTCTCCTTCCCAACAGGAAGTTGCAAGAGGACACCCACAGTAGAGCTGTCTATATAGCTCCTCCCCTAACCTCCACCTCCAGTCATTCGACCGAAGACAAGTAAGAAAAAGGAGAAACTATAGGGTGCAGTGGTGACTGTAGTTTAAAAAATAAAAACCTGCCTTAAAGTGACAGGGTGGGCCGTGGACTGGATACACCACAAGAGAAAGAAATTTATCAGGTAAGCATAAATTTTGTTTTCTCTTGTAAGGTGTATCCAGTCCACGGGTTCATCCATTACTTGTGGGATACCAATACCAAAGCTTTAGGACACGGATGAAGGGAGGGACAAGGCAGGTCCTTAAACGGAAGGCACCACAGCCTGTAAGACCTTTCTCCCAAAAATAGCCTCCGAGGAAGCAAAAGTATCAAATTTGTAGAATTTAGAAAAAGTATGAAGCGAAGACCAAGTCGCCGCCTTACAAATCTGTTCAAAAGAGGCCTCATGTTTAAAAGCCCATGTGGAAGCTACCGCTCTAGTAGAATGAGCTGTAATTCTTTCAGGAGGCTGCTGGCCAGCAGTCTCATAAGCTAAACGGATTATGCTTCTTAGCCAAAAAGAAAGAGAAGTTGCCGAAGACTTTTGGCCTCTCCTCTTTCCAGAGTAGACAACAAACAATGCAGATGTTTGACGAAAATCCTTAGTAGCTTGCAAATAAAACTTTAAAGCACGAACCACGTCAAGATTGTGTAACAGACGTTCCTTCTTTGAAGAAGGATAAGGACACAGTGACGGAACAACAATTTCCTGATTGATATTCCTATTAGATACTACCTTAGGAAGAAACCCAGGTTTGGTACGCAAAACTACCTTATCCACATGGAAGATCAGATAAGGGGAATCACACTGCAAGGCAGATAACTCTGAAACTCTTCGAGCCGAAGAGATAGCTACTAAAAACAGAACTTTCCAAGATAAAAGCTTGATATCTATGGAATGCAAGGGTTCAAACGGAACCCCTTGAAGAACTTTAAGAACTAAATTTAAACTCCATGGCGGAGCAACAGGTTTAAACACAGGCCTGATTCTAACCAAAGCCTGACAAAACGCCTGAACGTCTGGAACTCACACAGCGAGGCGCTTGTGCAAAATAATAGACAGAGCAGATATCTGTCCCTTTAAGGAACTAGCCGATAATCCCTTTTCCAAACCTTCTTGGAGAAAAGATAGTATCCTAGGAATACTAACCTTACTCCACGAGTAACCATTGGATTCACACCAATGAAGATATTTACACCATATCTTATGATAGATTTTCCTGGTGACAGGCTTTCGAGCCTGAATCAAGGTATCAATGACCGACTCAGAGAAACCACGTTTTGATAAAATCAAGCATTCAATCTCCAAGCAGTCAGATGCAGAGAAACTAGATTTGGATGTTTGAATGGACCTTGGAGTAGAAGGTCCTGCCTCAGCGGCAGAGTCCATGGTGGGAAGGATGACATGTCCACCAGATCTGCATACCAAGTCCTGCGTGGCCACGGAGGTGCTATCAAAATCACCGAAGCTCTCTCCTGCTTGATCTTGGCAATCAGACGAGGGAGGAGAGGAAATGGTGGAAACACATAAGCCAGGCTAAGCATCTATCAGCGCTGCCTGGGGATCCCTTGACCTGGACCCGTAACGAGGAAGCTTGGCGTTCTGACGAGACGCCATCAGATCCAGTTCTGGTTTGCCCCATAGTTTAATCAGCTGGGCAAATACCTCCGGATGGAGCTCCCACTCCCTCGGATGTAAAGTCTGCCGACTTAGAAAGTCCGCCTCCCAGTTCTCTACTCCTGGGATATGGATAGCAGAGAGATGACAAGAGTGAACCTCTGCCCATAGAATTATCTTGGAAACTTCCATCATTGCCAGGGGACTCCTTGTTCCCCCCTGATGGTTGATATAGGCTACAGTCGTGATATTGTCCGACTGAAATCTGATGAATCTGACCGCAGCTAGTTGAGGCCAAGCTTGAAGAGCATTGAATATCGCTCTTAACTCCAGATATTTATCGGAAGGAGGGCCTCCACCTGAGACCACGAACCCTGAGCCTTCAGGGAATTCCAGACTGTGCCCCAGCCCAGAAGGCTGGCATCTGTCGTCACTATAGTCCACTCTGGCCTGCGGAAACTCATTCCCCTGGACAGATGGACCTGAGATAACCACAAGAGAAGAGAATCCCTGGTCTTTTGATCCAGATTTAACAGAGGAGACAAATCTGTGTAGTCCCCATTCCACTGATTGAGCATGCAAAGTTGCAGTGGTCTGAGATGTAGGCGGGCAAACGGAACTATGTCCATTGCCGCTACCATTAGGCCGATCACTACCATACACTGAGCCACTGACGGCCGAGAAGTGGAATGAAGAACACGGCAGGAAGTTAGAAGCTTTGATATCCTGACCTCTGTCAGAAAGATCTTCATTTCTACTGAATCTATCAGAGTTCCTAGGAAGGAAACTCTTGTGAGGGGAGAAAGAGAACTCTTTTCTCTGTTCACTTTCCACCCGTGAGACCTCAGAAAGGCCAGAACAATGTCCGTATGGGACTTGGCAATTTGAAAAGTCGACGCATGAATCAGAATGTCGTCTAGGTACGGAGCCACCGCTATGCCCCGCAGCCTTAGGACCGCCAGAAGGGACCCTAGAACCTTCGTAAAGACTCTTGGCGCCGTGGCTAACCCGAAGGGAAGAGCCACAAACTGGTAATGCCTGTCTAGAAAGGCGAACCTTAGGAATTGATGATGCTCTCTGTGAATCGGAATGTGGAGATAAGCATCCTTTAAGTCCACGGTAGTCATATATTGACCCTCCTGGATCATAGGGAGGATGGTTCGGATTGTCTCCATCTTGAAGGATGGGACCCTTAGAAATTTGTTTAGGATCTTGAGATCCAAAATTGGTCTGAAAGTTCACTCTTTTTTGGGAACTATAAACAGGTTTGAATAAAAACCCTGTCCCTGTTCCTCTTTTGGGACTGGGTGGATCACCCCCATAACCAGTAGGTCTTGAAAGCAACGTAAGAATGCCTCTCTCTTTATCTGGTTTGCAAATAATTGTGAGAGATGAAATCTCCCCTTTGGAGATCTCTAGTGCCCAG
Organism: Bombina bombina; assembly: GCF_027579735.1. Lineage (NCBI taxonomy): Eukaryota > Metazoa > Chordata > Amphibia > Anura > Bombinatoridae > Bombina > Bombina bombina. Next base: position 1,107,408,547 of record NC_069502.1, on the reverse strand, counting down.
GGATCCTGGACGTCTCTTGCCCAAGCCTGGGCGAAGAGAGAAAGTCTGCCCCCTACTAGATCCAGTCCCGGATCGAGGGCTACTCCTTCATGCTGTCTTAGAGGCAGTAGCAGGCTTCTTGGCCTGCTTCCCTTTGTTCCAAGTCTGGTGAGGTCTCTAGACTGGTTTGGACTGGGTGAAATTTCCCTCTTGTTTTGCATTAGAGGAAGTTGAAGCTGCGCCACTCTTGAAGTTTCGAAAGGAACGAAAATTATTCTGTTTGGTCCTTAACTTATTGGACCTATCCTGAGGAAGGGCGTGACCCTTTCCTCCAGTAATATCAGAAATGATCTCCTTCAGACCAGGCCCGAATAGGGTCTGTTTAGAAGCATAGACTTTGAAGTAACGTCTGCTAACCAGGACTTAAGCCATAGCGCCCTGTGCGCCAGAATGGCAAAACCTGAATTCTTAGTCGTTAGCTTGGTTAAATGAAAAACGGCGTCAGAAATAAAGGAATTAGCTAACTTAAGAGCTTTAATCCTGTCTAAAATATCATCTAACTGGGTCTCCACCTGTAGAGCCTCCTCAAGAGACTCGAACCAAAAAGCCGCTGCAGCAGTAACTGGGGCAATGCATGCAAGAGGCTGGAGAATAAAACCTTGATGTATAAAAATTTTCTTAAGGAGACCCTCCAATTTTTTATCCATAGGATCTAGGAAAGCACAACTGTCCTTGACGGGGATAGTTGTACGCTTAGCTAGGGTAGAGACTGCTCCCTCCACCTTAGGGACCGTCTGCCACGAGTCCCGTAAGGCGGCATCTATGGGAAACATCTTTTTAAAAGCAGGAGGGGGAGAGAACGGCACACCTGGTCTATCCCATTCCTTAGTAATAATTTCCGAAAACCTCTTAGGGACTGGAAAAACACCAGTGTAAACAGGCACTGCAAAGTATTTGTCCATCTTACACAATTTCTCTGGAACTACAATGGGGTCACAATCATCCAGAGTAGCTAAAAACAGAATTTATGCTTACCTGATAAATTACTTACGGTGTATCCAGTCCACGGATTCATCCTTACTTGTGGGATATTCTCAATCCCTACAGGAAGTGGCAAAGAGAGCACACAGCAGAGCTGTCCATATAGCTCCCCTCAGGCTCCGCCCCCCAGTCATTCGACCGACGGTTAGGAGAAAAAGGAGAAACTATAGGGTGCAGTGGTGACTGTAGTTTTACAAAAATAAATTTGAACCTGACTTAATTGCCAGGGCGGGCCGTGGACTGGATACACCGTAAGAGAAAGTAATTTATCAGGTAAGCATAAATTCTGTTTTCTCTTACATGGTGTATCCAGTCCACGGATTCATCCTTATTTGTGGATACCAATACCAAAGCTTTAGGACACGGATGAAGGGAGGGAACAAGTCAGGTAACCTAAACGGAAGGCACCACTGCTTGCAAAACCTTTCTCCCAAAAATAGCCTCCGAAGAAGCAAAAGTATCGAATTTGTAAAATTTGGCAAATGTATGCAGTGAAGACCAAGTCTGTTCAACAGAAGCCTCATTCTTGGAAGCCACAGCCCTAGTGGAATGAGCTGTAATTCGTTCAGGAGGCTGCTGTCCAGCAGTCTCATAAGCCAATCGGATGATGCTTTTCAGCCAGAAGGAAAGAGAGGTAGCAGTAGCCTTCTGACCTCTCCTCTTACCAGAATAGACAACAAACAAAGATGATGTTTGTCTGAAATCTTTAGTTGCCTTTAAGGCCCGAACCACATCAAGATTGTGAAACAGTCGTTCCTTCTTAGAAACTGGATTAGGACACAGAGAAGGAACAATAATTTCCTGGTTAATATTCTTATTAGAAACCACTTTTGGAAGGAAACCAGGTTTGGTACGCAAAACAACCTTATCTGCATGGAACACCAGATAGGGTGAATTACACTGCAAAGCAGACAATTCAGAAACTCTTCTAGCAGAAGAAATAGCTACCAAAAACAAAACTTTCCAAGATAATAACTTAATATCTATGGAATGTAAAGGTTCAAACGGAACCCCTTGAAGAACTAAAAGAACTAAGTTTAGACTCCATGGAGGAGCCACTGGTTTGTAAACAGGCTTGATTCTAACTAAGGCCTGCGCAAACGCCTGAACGTCTGGTACAGCTGCCAGACGCTTGTGTAACAGGATAGACAGAGCAGATATCTGTCCCTTTAAGGAACTAGCTGACAAACCTTTCTCCAATCCTTCTTGGAGAAAAGACAATATCCTTGGAATCCTAACCTTACTCCACGAGTAACCCTTGGATTCACACCAACAAAGATATTTCCGCCATATCTTATGGTAAATTTTCCTGGTGACAGGCTTTCTGGCCTGGATCAGAGTATCTATCACTGATTCAGAGAACCCACGCTTAGCTAGAATTAAGCGTTCAATCTCCAAGCAGTCAGTTGCAGAGAAACTAGATTTGGATCCATGGTAGAACCGATGACATGTCCACTAGGTCTGCATACCAAGTCCTGCGTGGCCACGCAGGCGCTATCAGAATTACCGAAGCCTTCTCCTGTTTGATTCTGGCTACTAGCCGAGGGAGAAGAGGAAACGGTGGAAAGACATAAGCAAGACTGAATGACCAAGGCTCTACTAAAGCATCTATCAATGCCGCCTTGGGATCCCTGGATCTGGATCCGTAAAGGGGAAGTTTGGTGTTCTGACGGGACGCCATCAGATCCAATTCTGGAATGCCCGATAGCTGGGTCAGCTGAGCAAAAACCTCCGGGTGGAGTTCCCACTCCCCCGGATGGAAAGTCTGACGACTCAGAAAATCCGCCTCCCAGTTGTCTACTCCTGGGATGTGAATTGCAGATAGATGGCAGGAGTGATCCTCCGCCCAATTGATGATCTTGGTTACTTCCTTCATAGCTAGGGAACTCTTTGTTCCCCCCTGATGATTGATGTACGCTACAGTCATGATGTTGTCCGACTGGAATCTGATGAATTTGGCCTCCGCTAGTTGAGGCCACGCCTGGAGCGTATTGAATATCGCTCTCAGTTCCAAAATGTTTATCGGGAGAAGAGATTCTTCCCGAGACGATAGACCCTGAGCTTTCAGGGAGTCCCAGACCGCACCCCAGCCTAACAGACTGGCATCGGTCGTGACAATGATCCACTCCGGTCTGCGGAAACTCATTCCCTGGGACAGGTGATCCTGAGACAACCAACAGAGAAGAGAGTCTCTGGTTTTCTGGTCCATTTGTATTTGAGGAGACAAATCTGCATAATCCCCATTCCACTGTTTGAGCATGCACAGTTGCAGTGGTCTTAGATGAATTCGGGCAAAAGGGACTACGTCCATTGCCGCAACCATCAAACCAATTACCTACATGCACTGAGCCACAGAAGGCCGAGGAATGGAATGAAGAACTCGGCAAGTATTCAAAAGCTTTGACTTCCTGACCTCTGTCAGAAAGATTTTAATTTCTACCGAGTCTATTAGTGTTCCCAGGAAGGGAACCCTTGTGAGCGGGGACAGAGAACTTTTTTCTATGTTCACCTTCCACCCATGAGACCTTAGAAAGGCCAGAACAATGTCCGTATGAGCCTTGGCTCTGTGAAAAGACGATGCCTGTATTAAGATGTCGTCTAGGTAAGGTGCTACTGCAATGCCCCGCGGTCTTAGTACCGCTAGAAAGGACCCTAGCACCTTTGTGAAAATTCTGGGAGCGGTGGCCAACCCGAAAGGAAGGGCCACGAACTGGTAATGCATGTCCAGTAAGGCGAACCTTAGGAACTGATGATGATCTTTGTGGATAGGAATATATAGGTACGCATCCTTTAGATCCACGGTAGTCATATATTGACCTTCCTGGATCATCTGCAAGATTGTCCGAATGGTTTCCATTTTGAAAGATGGAACTTTGAGGAATTTGTTTAGAATTTTTATATCCAGGATTGGCCTGAAAGTTCCTTCCTTTTTGGGAACTACAAACAGGTTTGAGTAAAATCCCAGTCCTTGTTCTGCAATTGGAACTGGGTGTATCACTCCCATCTTTAGAAGATCTTCAACACAGCATAAGAACGCCTGTTTCTTTGTCTGGTCTGAAGACAAACGAGAAATGTGGAACCTTCCCCTTGGGGGAGAGTCCTTGAATTCTAGAAGATACCCCTGAGCAACAATTTCTAATGCCCAGGGATCTGGAACGTCTCTTGCCCAAGCCTGAGCAAAGAGAGAAAGTCTGTCCCCTACTAGATCCGGTCCCGGATCGGGAGCTACCCCTTCATGATGTCTTGGCAGCAGGCTTAGGCTTCTTGGCCTGTTTACCCTTATTCCAGCCCTGAAAGGGTTTCCAGGTTGCTTTAGGCTGGGAAGCGTTACCCTCTTGCTTAGCGGCAGCAGAGGTTGAAGCAGGTCCGCTCCTGAAGTTGTGAAAGGAGCGAAAATTAGCCTTGTTTTTGGCCTTAAACGGTCTATCCTGCGGGAGGGCATGACCCTTCCCCCCAGTGATATCCGCGATAATTTCTTTCAACTCGGGACCAAAAAGGGTCTTTCCCTTGAAAGGAATGTTTAGTAATTTTGTTTTGGACGACACGTCAGCCGACCATGATTTGAGCCAAAGCGCTCTTCGCGCCATAATGGCAAAACCTGAATTTTTCGCCGCTAACTTCGCTAATTGGAAAGCGGCATCAGTGATAAAAGAATTAGCCAGCTTTAAAGCGTGAATTCTATCCATGACTTCGTCATATGAAGTCTCCCTCTGGAGCGACTCCTCCAGCGCCTCAAACCAAAAGGCCGCTGCAGTAGTTACAGGAATAATGCAGGCAATTGGCTGGAGAAGGAAACCTTGCTGAACAAACATTTTCTTCAGCAAACCTTCCAATTTTTTATCCATAGGGTCTTTAAAAGCACAACTGTCTTCTATTGGTATAGTTGTACGCTTAGCAAGTGTTGAAACTGCTCCCTCCACCTTAGGGACCGTCTGCCATGCGTCCCGCCTGGGGTCATTTATGGAGAACATTTTCTTTAAGATGGGGGGGGGGGGAACATAAAGGTACACTCTCCCACTCCTTAGTCACAATATCCGCCACCCTCTTTGGGATCGGAAACGCATCAGTGTATACAGGGACCTCTAAAAATCTGTCCATTTTACACAATTTTTCTGGGACCACCATGGGGTCACAATCATCTAGCGTAGCTAAAACCTCCTTAAGCAGGACGCGGAGTTGTTCCAGCTTAAATTTAAACGCTAATGAATCTGACACTGCCCGCGGAGAAATTTTTCCTGTGTCAGAAATTTCTCCCTCGGACAGACCATCCCTCACTGCCACTTCAGAGTGTTGTGAGGGTACTACAGATAAATCATCCAAAACTTCCGATTGCTCATCCTCCGTTCTTAAAACTGAGCTATCACACTTTATTTGGCCAAACTGGCAGTTTGGATAGAAATGCTGCAAGGGAATTATCCATGACTGCTGCTAATTGTTGTAATGTAATAGGGCACAATGCGCTAGAGGTACTAGGCAACGCTTGCGCGGGTGTAACTGGTGTAGACACATGGGGAGAGGAAGGAGGATTATCCTCATTACCTTCCATAAAGAATCATCTTGGGCTACATTTTTAAGTGTCACTGCATGGTCATTAAAATGTTTAGATACCTTAGCACACTTTAAACACAAATGCAATGGGGGTACCGCCATGGCTTTCAAACACATAGAACAAGGTCTATATGTAGGCTCAGATAGCACTTAAATACAAAAAAAAAATACACTTTTTGAAAAAACGTTACTGTGCCTTTAAATAATAAAAAGCACCCACTTTTTTACCAAATCTCAAAAAAACATCCGATCTTTATGAAATTTACACCATATGATCCTAATGCTTTGAAAAGATTGCACACCAAGTTTCAAGCCAATTAACCCCTTATTACCCAAACCGGAGCAAACTGAAGTTGCCACTGGTTTAACACACTACAGCACCTTGGGGATTAGTTTTGGAACGAAAACAAGCCTCCCTGAAGTCCTTCTGCAATCTCTGGACTCTACATGTGAAGCTGCATGAAGCTGACTTGCAAAACAATTGCGCAACTGAGGCGCGAAAATTAGGCCCTCTCCCTCTTCACTCCGGAGTTGTGGGGCCTTCCTGAGTCAATTTAGGTGTCTAAAATTATGCCAGGCGTAAAAAAAACCCTATAAAGTGTTCCAAACATGATAAACACTTGTACAAACATCAGATTATATTAAAAAATAATCGATTTTCCCCATAACAGTGTCCACCAGTGATTTAAGCCCTTTTAACTAAGCCATCCTTCTATACTGAGTCTGAGAATATGGCTTACGTTCCCACATGGGGATTTCTGTCAGTCTTCTAGCATTACCAAGTCTTGTTAGAAAAAAAGTGACTGAGCATACCTTAAGCAGTTAAGCCTGCAAACTGTTCCCCCCAACTGAAGTTCTCCGGTACTCAACAGTCCTGTGTGGGAAAAGCAATGGATTTTAGTTACAACATGCTAAAATCTTTTTCCTCTCAGCAGAAATCTTCATCACTTTCTGCCTCAGAGTAAATAGTACAAACCGGCACTATTTTAAAATAACAAACTCTTGATTGAAGAAATAAAAACTACAAATCTAACACCACATACTCTTTACCCTCCCGTGGAGATGCTACTTGTTAGAGCGGCAAAGAGAATGACTGGGGGGGTGGAGCCTGAGGGGAGCTATATGGACAGCTCTGCTGTGTGCTCTCTTTGCCACTTCCTGTAGGGATTGAGAATATCCCACAAGTAAGGATGAATCCGTAGACTGGATACACCATGTAAGAGAAACCTCCCTAAGCAACAAGCGGAGGTGTTCAAGCTTAAATTTAAACGCTGTCATCTCAGAATCAGACTGAAGCAACGTCTTCCCTGAATCTGAAATGTCACCCACAGATAGAAGCTCTCCTGCCTCAGCTTCTGAGAATTGTGAGGGTATATCGGACACAGGAATTAAAGCGTCAGAAAGCTCTGTATTAGTTCTGGCCCCAGAGCTGTCTCGCTTTCCTTGTAACCCTGGCAGTTTGGACAATACCTTAGAGGGTAGCATTCATAACTGCCGCCATGTCCTGTAAGGTAAAAGAATTAGACGCGCTAGATGTACTTAGCGTCACTTGAGCGGGAGTTATAGGTTCTGACACATGGGGAGAGCTAGATGGCATAATCTCACTTTTTTCAGTCAGAGAATCCTCTGGAGATAAATTTTTAAGCGCCATAATATGGTCTTTATAGTTTATAGAAATTTCAGTACATTTGGTACACATTCTAAGAGGGGGTTCCACAATGGCTTCCAAACATATTGAACAAGGAGTTTCCTCTATCTCAGACATGTTTAACAGACTAGTAATGAGACAAGCAAGCTTGGAAAACACTTTAATAAAGGTGAAATAGCAATTAAACAAAAACGTTACTGTGCCTTTAAGAGAAAAAAACTAGCACTTAAACTGCAAAACAGTGTAAAAATACAGTAAAGTCTTCGAAATGTTTACAGTGTGTGTAAGGGACTAAAGCAACATTGCACTCACTTGCAAATGGATGGTTAACCCCTTAGCCCCCAAACCGGATTTAAAAACAACCACCGTTAAAAAACAGTTGAGCACCTTGCCACAGCTCTGCTGAGGCTCCTACCTGCCCTCAAATACGATTTGGTGAAGGAATAAACCCTTTAAAATGGTCCTCAGATGCCAAAGGACTCCTTTAGGGAAGCTGGATGTCTCAGTCTGAATTAAAACTGCGCAGCTAGAGCGCTAAAATAGGCCCCTCCCACCATGTACTGGATTTTCAGAGGGGCCTTAAGAAAATACTCCTAGGAGTATCTGACTAGCCATGTGGAAAACTAGGCCCCAAATAAAGATTTATCTCCCTTAGAGAAAAATACTTTTCAAATTTAACAAATTTGATACCTTGCTTCTTCGGAGGCTATTTTTGGGAGAAAGGGTTTTTTACAGGCAGTGGTAACTTCCGTTTAAGTACCTGCCTTGTCCCTCCCATCATCCGTGTACTTTAGCTTTGGTATTGGTATTCCATAAGTAATGGATGATCCGTGGACTGGATACACTTAACAAGAGAAAACATAATTTATGCTTACCTGATAAATTTATTTCTCTTGTAGTGTATCCAGTCCACGGATCATCCATTACTTATGGAATATATTCTCCTTCCCAACAGGAAGTTGCAAGAGTCCACCCACAGCAAAGCTGCTATATAGCTCCTCCCCTAACTGCCATATTCAGTCATTCGACCGAAAACATGCAGAGAAAGGAAAAACCATAAGGTGCAGTGGTGACTGTAGTTCAAATGAAAAAATTACCTGCCTTAAAGTGACAGGGCGGGCCGTGGACTGGATACACTACAAGAGAAATAAATTTATCAGGTAAGCATAAATTATGTTTTCTCTTGTTAAGTGTATCCAGTCCACGGATCATCCATTACTTATGGAATACCAATACCAAAGCTAAAGTACACGGATGATGGGAGGGACAAGGCAGGTACTTAAACGGAAGTTACCACTGCCTGTAAAAAACCCTTTCTCCCAAAAATAGCCTCCGAAGAAGCAAGGTATCAAATTTGTTAAATTTGAAAAGTATGAAGCGCAGACCAAGACTCCGTCTTGTAAATCTGTTCAACAGAAGCCACATTTAAAAAAGGCCCAAGTGAAAACCACAGCTCTAGTAGAATGAGCTGTAATCCCTTCAGGAGGCTGCTGTCCAGCAGTCTCATAAGCTAAATGAATTATGCTTTTTAACCAAAAAGACAGAGAGGCTGCTGAAGTCTTTTGACCTCTCCTCTGTCCAGAATAGACAACAAACAAGGTGAACGTTTGATGAAAACTGTAGTAGCTTGTAAATAAAACTTTAAAGCACAAACCACGTCCAATATTGTGTAATAGACGTTCCTTCTTTGAGGAAGGATTAGGATACAAGCATGGAACAACTATCTCTTGAGTGATGTACTTGTTAGATACCACCTTAGGAAAAAACCCAGGTTGGTACGCAGGACTACCTTATCCGTACGAAGGACCAGATAAGGAGAATCACATTGTAACACACATAACTTGGAGACTCTACGAGTCAAGGAATTAGCTACCCAAAAGGAACTTTCCAAGATAAAGATTGATATCTATGGAACAAAAAAGGTTCAAACGGAACTTCTTGAAGAACCTTAAGAATCAGGTTTAAGCTCCATGGCGGAGCAACAGTTTTAAACACAGGCTTGGATCTAACCAAAGCCTAACCAAATGCCTGAACGTCTAGAATACCTGCTAGACGCTTGTGCAAAAAAATAGACAGAGTAAAAATCTGTCCCCTTTTAAGGAATTAGCTGACAACCCTTTTCTCAAAAACATCTTGGAGAAAAGATAATATCCTGGGAATCCAGACTTTACTCCATGAGTAACCCTTGGATTCATAACAATCAGATATTTACACCATATCTATGTTCAATTTTCCTAGAGACAGGCTTTCATGTCTGTATTAAGGTATCAATGACTGACTCTGAGAAGCCATGCTTTGATAACATCAAGCGTTCAGTCTCCAGGCAGTCCATCTCAGATTGATTCTATTTAGATGGTTGAAAGGACCCTGAGGTAGAGGGACCTGTCTCAGAACAGAGACCGTGATGGAAAGGATGACATGTCCACCAGATCTGCATACCAGGTCCTGCGTGGCTACGCATGCGCTGTCAAAAACACCAAAGCCCTCTCCTGCTTGGTCTTGACCTCCGGAGGAAATCCCACTCCCCCGGAAGAAAAGTCTGATGACTTAGAAAATCCACCTCCCAGTTCTCAACACCTGGGATATGGATAGCTGATAGACAAGAGTGAGTCTCTGTCCAGTGAATTATTGTAAGACTTCTAACATCGCTAGGGAACTTCTGTTCCCCCTTGATGGCTGATGTAAGCCACAGTCGTGTATATTGTCCGACTGAGTATGATGTACCTCAGAGTTGCTAACTGAGGCCAAGTCTGAAGAGCATGGAATATCACTCCCAGTTCCAGAATATTTATTAGAAGGAGGGTCTCCTCCTAAGTCCACTATCCCTGAGCCTTCAGGGAGTTCCAGACTGCATCCCAACCTAAAAGGCTGGCATCTATTGTAACAATTGTCCCATCTGACCTGCGGAAGGTCATACCCTTGGACAGATGGACCCGACATAGTCACCAGAGAAGAGAATCTCTGGTCTCTTGGTCCAGGTTCAACAGGGGGACAAATCTGTGTAATCCCCGTTCCTCTGACTGAGCATGCATAGTTGCAGCGGTCTGAAATGTAGACGTGCAAACGGTACTATGTCCCTTGCCGCTACCATTAAGCCGATTTCATTCATGTACTGAGCCACCGAAGGGCGCGGATGGGATGAAAAAACACGGCAGAAATTTAGAAACTTTGACAACCTGGACTCCGTCAGGTAAATTTTCATTTCTACAGAATCTATCAGAGTCCCTAGGAGGGAAACCCTTGAGATTGGGGATAGAGAACTCTTTCCTTGTTCACTTTCCACCCATGTGATCTCAGAAATGCCAGTACTACGTCCGTATGAGACTGGGCAATTTGGATGTTTGACGCCTGTATCAGGATGTCGTCTAAATAAGGGGCCACTTCTATGCCCCGCGGTCTAAGGACCGCCAAAGCGACCCCAGAACCTCCATAAAGATTCTTGGGGCTGTAGATATCCCAAAGGAAAGAGCTACAAACTGGTAATGCCTGTCTAGAAAGGCAAACCTGAAAAACGATGGTGATCTTTATGCATCACAATGTGAGGATAAGCATCCTTCAAATCCATTGTAGTCCTCTATTGACTCTCCTGGATCATAGTTAAGATGGTACGAATAGTTTCCATCTTAAATGACGGAATTCTGAGGAATTTGTTTAAGATCTTTAGATCCAAAATAGGTCTGAAGGTTCCCTCTCCTTGGGAACCACAAACAGATTTGAGTAAAAACTCTGTCCCTGTTCCTCTCTTGGAACTGGATGGATCTCGTACACAATGTAAGAATGCCTCCTTCTTTATCTGGTTTGCATATAATTGTGAAAGGCGAAATCTCCCCTTTTTTTGGGGGGGAATCTTTGAAATCCAGAAGATATCTCTGGGATATAAATTCCAATGCCTAGGGATCCTGGGCATCTCTTGCCCACGCCTGGGCGAAGAATGAAAGTCTGCCCCCTATAGGATCCGTTACCGGATAGGGGTCCGTTCCTTCATGCAAAAATTCCCTCTTGTTTTGCCTTAGAGGAAGAGGATGCCACACCTGCCCTGAAGTTTTTAAAAGGCACGAAAATTAGACTTTTTTTTTTTTTTTTTGGCCCTTGATTTGGACCTATCCTGAGGAAGGGCATGACCTTTTCCTCCAGTGATATAAGCAATAATCTCCTTCAAACCAGGCCCGAATAGGGTCTGCCCCTTGAAGGGAAGTTAAGTAGCTTATTTATTAAAGTCACAACAGCTGACCATGATATAAGCCATAGCGCTCTGCGCGCCAGTATAGTAAAAAACAGAATTCTTAGCCGTTAGTCTAGTCAAATGAACAAGGCATCAGAAAACAAAGGAATTGGCTAGCATAAGCTTGTCAAATATATTCATCCAATGGAGTCGCTTAACTGTAAAGCAACATCAAGAGACTCAACCCAGAACGCCGCAGCAGCAGTGACAGAAGCAATGTATGCAAGGGGCTGCAGGATAAAACCCTGTTGAATAAACATTTTTTATCCATTGGATCTAAAAAGTACAACTGTCCTCGTCAGAGGTAGTGGTACGCTTAGCTAGAGTAGAAACTCTTCTCTCCACCTTAGGAACTGTCTGCCAGAAGTCCCGTGTGGTGGTAACTATTAGAAAACATTCTTCTAAAAAATAGGAGGGGAAGAGAACGGCACACCTCGTCTATCCCATTCCTTATTAAAAAATTTTTTAGTAAACCTCTTTAGGTATTGGAAAAACATCAGTACACACCGGCACTGCATATTATTTATCCAGTCTACACAATTTCTCTGGCCCTGCGATTGTACACATTCATTCAGAGCAGCCAAAGCCTCCCTGAGCAACAAGTGGAGGTTCTCAAGCATAAATTTTAAATGTAGAAATATCAGAATCAGGTTAAATCATCTTCCCTGAGTCAAAAAAAATCACCCACAGACTAAGCATATTGTGAGGTAGTATCATACATGGTTCTTAAAGCGTCTGTATGCTCTGTATCTACCCCCAGAGCTAACTGCTTTCCTTTAATTTCAGGTAGTCTGACTAATACTGCTGCCAGAATATTATTCACCACCTTTGCCATGTCTTGTAAAATAAACGCTATGGGCGCCCTTGATGTACTTGGCGCCATTTGAGCGTGAGTCCCTGAAGCGGGAGTCGAAGGGTCTGACACGTGGGGAGAGTTAGTCGGCATAACTTTCCCCTCGACAGAATCCCCTGGTAAAAGAAACGCTATGGGTGCCCTTGATGTACTTGGCGCCATTTGAGCGTGAGTCCCTAAAGCGGGAGTCAAAAGGTCTGACACGTGGGGAGAGTTAGTCGGCATAACTACCCCCACGACAGAATCCTCTGGTGATAATGTTTTTAAAGACAAAAAATGATCTTTATTGTTTAACATGAAATCAGTACATCTGGTACACATTCTAAGATGGGGTTCCACCATGGCTTTAAAACATAATGAACACAGAGCTTCCTCTATGTTAGACATGTTAGAACAGACTAATAATGAGACTAGTAAGCTTGGAAAACACTTTAAATCAAGTTAACAAGCAAATATATAAAACGTTACTGTGCCCTTAAGAGAAACAAATTTTGTCAAAATTTGAAAAACAGTGAAAAAAAAGGCAGTAAAACAAACGAAATTTTTACAGTACATGTAATAAGGTAACAGAGCATTGCACCCACTTGCAAATGGATGATTAACCCCTTAATGCAAAAAACAGATTAAAAAAAAAAAAACGACATAGACGTTTTTAAAAACAGACACAACAAACTGCCACAGCCAACAGTGGGAAGCTTCAGTTAACTGTTTCTATGCAAAATTTAAGCCAGCCATGTGGAAAAAACTTAGGCCCCAATAAGTTTTATCACCAAACATATGTTAAAAAACGATTAAACATGCCAGCAAACATTTTAAAACACATTTTTACAAGAGTATGTATCTCTATTAATAAGCCTGATACCAGTCGCTTTTACTGCATTTAAGGCTATACCAACATTACAGTGTTATCACCAATGTACGTTAAAAAACGATTAAACATGCCAGCAAACGTTTTAAAACACATTTTTATAAGAGTATGTATCTCTATTAATAAGCCTGATACCAGTCGCTATCGCTGCATTTAAGGCTTTACTTACATTACTTCGGTATCAGCAGTATTTTCTTAGTCAATTCCATTCCTAGAAAAATATTTTACTGCACATACCTTATCTGCAGGAAAACCTGCACGCCATTCCCCCTCTGAAGTACCTCACTCCTCAGAATGTGTGAGAACAGCAAATGGATCTTAGTTACGTCTGCTAAGATCATAGAAAAACGCAGGCAGATTCTTCTTCCAAATACTGCCTGAGATAAACAGCACACTCCGGTGCCATTTAAAAATAACAAACTTTTGATTGAAGAATAAACTAAGTAGAAAGCACCACAGACTCTCAAGACCTCCTATCTATGTTGAGGCTTGCAAGAGAATGACTGAATATGGCAGTTAGGGGAGGAGCTATATAGCAGCTTTGCTGTGGGTGGACTCTTGCAACTTCCTGTTGGGAAGGAGAATATATTCCATAAGTAATGGATGATCCGTGGACTGGATACACTTAACAAGAGAAACGTTCTATTTATGAAAACATGTAAACGTTTTGACACTAAATAATATTAACATGAGTATTACCCTGTTTTGTAAGCATGATCCCAGTCGCTGTTAAATCACTGCATCAAGCTTACCTCAAATACACAAGGCTCTGTCAGCACTTTCTAGAACTTATTCATCTCTCTAGAAATAAAAATACTGAACATACCTCAAAGCAAGTAATCTGCAGACCGTTCCCCAAACTGAAGTTTTCCCATACTCTTCAGTTATGTGTGAGAACAGCAATGGACCTTAGTTACAAACTGCTAAGATCATCAACCTCCAGGCAGAATTCTTCTTCTAATTTCTGCCTGAGAGTAAAACAGTACAATGCCGGTACCGTTTAAAAATAACAAACTCTTGATTGAAGGTAACACTACACTAAGTCACCACATATCTCTTGATACTTCCTATCTTGTCGAGAGTTGCAAGAGAATGACTGGAGGTGGGGGTTAGGGGAGGAGCTATATAGACAGCTCTGTTGTGGGTGTCCTCTTGCAACTTCCTGTTGGGAAGGAGAATATCCCACAAGTAATGGATGAAACCATGGACTGGATACACCTTACAAGAGAAATAATATTAGGCACTTACCTGAATTTAGATCTGCCCGGCAGCCGGACAGCTCACTTGGTTTGAGAGGGCATCCTCACTCACATGGGCCTGTGGAAAAAAACATAATTTATGCTTACCTGATAAATTTATTTCTCTTGTAGTGTGTTCAGTCCACGGGTCATCCATTACTTATGGGATATATTCTCCTTCCCAACAGGAAGTTGCAAGAGGATCACCCAAGCAGAGCTGCTATATAGCTCCTCCCCTCACATGTCATATCCAGTCATTCGACCGAAACAAGACGAGAAAGGAGAAACTATAAGGTGCAGTGGTGACTGGAGTTATAATTTTAAAATTTAGAACTTGCCTTAAAAAAAGACAGGGCGGGCCGTGGACTGAACACACTACAAGAGAAATAAATTTATCAGGTAAGCATAAATGATGTTTTCTCTTGTTAAGTGTGTTCAGTCCAAGGGTCATCCATTACTTATGGGATACCAATACCAAAGCTAAGTACACGGATGATGGGAGGGACAAGGCAGGAACATTAAACAGAAGGAACCACTGCCTGTAGAACCTTTCTCCCAAAACCAGCCTCCGAAGAAGCGAAAGTGTCAAATTTGTAAAATTTGGAAAAAGTATGAAGTGAAGACCAAGTTGCAGCCTTGCAAATCTGTTCAACAGAGGCCTCATTCTTAAAGGCCCAGGTGGAAGCCACAGCTCTAGTGGAATGAGCTGTAATTCTTTCAGGAGGCTGCTGTCCAGCAGTCTCATAGGCTAAACGTATTATGCTACAAAGCCAAAAAGAGAGAGAGGTAGCCGAAGCCTTTTGACCTCTCCTCTGTCCAGAGTAAACGACAAACAGAGAAGAAGTTTGTCTAAAATCTTTAGTTGCCTGTAAGTAGAACATCAGAGCATGGACCACGTCTAGGTCCATGGAACAACAATCTCTTGATTGATATTCCTGTTAGAAACAACCTTAGGTAAAAACCCAGGTTTAATACGCAGAACTACCTTATCTGAATGAAAGATCAGATAAGGAGAATCACAATGTAAGGCAGATAACTCAGATACTCTTCGAGCCGAGGAAATAGCCATCAAAAACAAAACTTTCCAAGATAAAAGCTTAATATCAATGGAATGAAGGGGTTCAAACGGAACACCCTGAAGAACTTTAAGAACCAAGTTTAAGCTCCACGGAGGAGCAACAGCTTTAAACACAGGCTTAATTCTAGCCAAAGCCTGACAAAAGGCCTGGACGTCTGGATGCTCCGCCAGACGTTTGTGTAAAAGAATAGACAGAGCTGAAATCTGTCCCTTTAGCGAACTAGCAGATAAACCCTTTTCTAAACCCTCTTGTAGAAAAGCTAATATCCTAGGAATCCTAACCTTACTCCATGAGTAACTCTTGGATTCGCACCAATATAAATATTTACGCCATATCTTATGGTAAATTTTTCTTGTCACAGGTTTCCGAGCCTGTATTAATGTATCAATAACCGAATCCGAAAACCCACGCTTTGATAGAATCAAGCGTTCAATTTCCAGGCAGTCAGCCTCAGAGAAATTAGGTTTGGATGGTTGAAAGGACCCTGAATTAGAAGGTCCTGCCTCAGAGGAAGAGACCATGGTGGACAGGACGACATGTCCACTAGGTCTGCATACCAGGTCCTGCGTGGCCACGCAAGCGCTATCAGAATTACCGTTGCCCTCTCCTGTTTGATCCTGGCAATCAGCCGAGGTAGCAACGGAAATGGTGGAAACACATAAGCTATGTTGAAAACCCAAGGGGCTGCTAATGCATCTACCAGCACCGCTCCCAGGTCCCTGGACCTGGATCCGTAACAAGGAAGCTTTGCGTTCTGGCGAGATGCCATGAGATCCAGATCCGGTTTGCCCCAACGACGAATCAGTTGAGCAAATACCTCCGGGTGAAGTTCCCACTCTCCCGGATGAAAAGTCTGGCGACTTAGGAAATCCGCCTCCCAGTTCTCTACGCCTGGGATGTGAATCGCTGACAGGTGGCAAGAGTGAGACTCTGCCCAGCGAATTATCTTCAAGACTTCCAACATCGCTAGGGAACTCCTGGTTCCCCCTTGATGATTGATGTAAACCACAGTCGTGATATTGTCCGACTCAAATCTGATGAACCTCAGCTTTGCTAAC
The DNA here is from genome assembly GCF_027579735.1 of Bombina bombina. Taxonomy (NCBI): domain Eukaryota; kingdom Metazoa; phylum Chordata; class Amphibia; order Anura; family Bombinatoridae; genus Bombina; species Bombina bombina. Next base: position 1,107,392,013 of record NC_069502.1, on the reverse strand, counting down.
TGAGGCCAAGCCAGAAGAGCATTGAATATTGCTCTTAATTCTAGAATGTTTATTGGGAGGAGTTTCTCCTCCTGAGTCCACGATCCCTGAGCCTTCAGGGAATTCCAGACTGCTCCCCAGCCTAGAAGGCTGGCATCCGTTGTTACAATCGTCCAATCTGGCCTGCGAAAGGTCATTCCTTTGGACAGATGAACCGGTGACAACCACCAGAGAAGCGAATCTCTGGTCTCCTGGTCCAGATTTAGCAAAGGGGACAGATCTGAGTAATCCCCGTTACATTGACTGAGCATGCATAGTTGCAGCGGTCTGAGATGCAGGCGCGCAAATGGCACTATGTCCATTGCCGCTACCATTAAGTCGATTACCTCCATGCACTGAGCTACCGATGGGCTTGGAATGGAATGAAGGACACGGCAAGCATTGAGAATCTTTGATAACCTGGACTCCGTCAGGTAAATCTTCATCTCTACAGAATCTATAAGAGTCCCTAGAAAAGGAACCCGTGTGAGTGGTAACAGAGAACTCTTTTCCACGTTCACTTTCCACCCATGCGACCTCAGAAATGCTAGAACTATCTCTGTATGAGACTTTGCATTCTGAAAACTTGACGCTTGTATCAGAATGTCGTCTAGGTACGGAGCCACCGCTATGCCTCGTGGTCTTAGTACCGCCAGAAGTGAGCCCAGAACCTTCGTAAAAATTCTCGGGGCCGTGGCTAACCCGAAGGGAAGAGCCACAAACTGGTAATGCCGGTCTAGAAAAGCAAACCTCAGGTACCGATAATGATCTTTGTGAATCGGTATATGAAGGTAAGCATCCTTTAAGTCCACCGTGGTCATATATTGACCCTCTTGGATCATGGGTAGGATGGTTCGAATGGTTTCCATCTTGAACGATGGTACCCTTAGGAATTTGTTTAAGATCTTTAAGTTCAAGATTGGTCTGAAGGTTCCCTCTTTTTTGGGAACCACAAATAGATTTGAGTAAAATCCTTGTCCCTGTTCCGATCGCGGAACTGAGTGGATCACCCCCATGATTAAGAGGTCTTGTACACATTGTAGAAATGCCTCTCTCTTTACTAGGTTTGTCGATAACCTCGAAAGATGGAACCTCCCTTGTGGAGGAGAGGATTTGAAATCCAGAAGGTATCCCTGAGATATAATCTTTAACGTCCAGGGATCCTGCACATCTCTTGCCCAAGCCTGGGCAAAGAGAGAAAGTCTGCCCCCCACTAAATCCGTCTCTGGATAGGGGGCCCTGACTTCATGCTGTCTTAGGGGCGGGAGTAGGCTTTCTGGCCTGCTTGCCCTTGTTCCATGACTGGTTGCCTTTCCAACCTTGTCTGTAACGAGCAGTAGTTCCTTCCTGTTTTGGAGCGGAGGAAGTCGATGCTGCTCCTGCCTTGAAGTTACGAAAGGCACGAAAATTAGACTGTTTGGCCTTTGGTTTGGCCCTGTCCTGAGGAAGGGCGTGGCCCTTACCTCCCGTAATGTCAGCAATAATTTCCTTCAAGCCGGGCCCGAATAAGGTCTGCCCTTTGAAAGGAATGTTAAGTAGTTTAGACTTAGAAGTTACATCCGCTGACCAGGATTTAAGCCAGAGCGCTCTGCGCGCCTGTATGGCGAATCCGGAATTTTTAGCCGTAAGTTTGGTTAGATGTACTACGGCATCTGAAACAAACGAATTAGCTTGCTTAAGGGTTCTAACTTTGCTCAAGGCCTCATCCAACGGCTCTGTGCGAATCGCCTCTTCCAGAGACTCAAACCAGAATGCCGCAGCAGCCGTGACAGGCGCAATGCATGCAAGAGGCTGCAATATAAAACCCTGTTGAACAAACATTTTCTTAAGAAAACCCTCTAATTTTTTATCCATTGGATCTGAGAAAGCACAGCTATCCTCCACCGGGATAGTGGTACGCTTGGCTAACGTCGAAACTGCTCCATCCACCTTAGGGACCGTCTGCCATAAGTCTCGTGTGGTGGCGTCTATAGGGAACATTTTTCTAAATATCGGGGGAGGGGAAAAAGGCACACCGGGTTTATCCCACTCCTTACTGATAATCTCTGTAAGTCTTTTTGGTATAGGAAAAACGTCAGTACACACCGGTACCGCATAGTATCTATCCAACCTACACAATTTCTCTGGAATTGCCACCGTGTCGCAATCATTCAGAGCCGCTAAAACCTCCCCTAGTAACACACGGAGGTTCTCAAGCTTAAATTTAAAATTTGAAATTTCTGAATCCGGTCTCCCCGAATCAGAACCGTCACCGACAGAATGAAGCTCACCGTCCTTATGTTCTGCAAGTTGTGACGCAGTATCAGACATGGCTCTCGTGTCATCAGCGCGCTCTGTCCTTAACCCAGCGCTATCGCGTTTGCCCCTTAATTCGGGCATATTATATAATACTTCTTTCATAACATTAGCCATATCATGTAAAGTGATTTGTAAGGGCCTAGATGTACTAGGTGTCTCAATCCTACGCATCTCCCGAGCGGGAGACGCAGGTACTGACACGTGAGGAGAGTTAGGCGGCATAACTTCCCCCTCGTTGTCTGGTGATAGCTTCTTTATCGGTACAGATTGACTTTTATTCAAAGCAATATCAATACAATTGGTACACATCGTTCTATTGGGCTCCACATTGGCTTTTGAACATGATGAACAAACAGTTTCCTCTGAATCAGACATGTTTAAAACAGACTTAGCAATGAAACTAGCAAGCTTGGAAATCACTTTCAATAAGTTTTACAAGCAATATAAAAAACGCTACAGCGCTTCAAAAATACAGATATAATTAAACAATTCTTAACAAGAAGTGTACTATTAGCAGAGGATTGCACCCATTAGCAAAAGGATGATTAACCCCTCGATACCCAAAACGGATAAAACAGATATCAATTAAGATTTAACGCTTTTAATCACAGTCAGCACACTGTCACAGATCTGCTGTGACTGATTACCTCCCTCACAAATGAAATTTGCAGACCCCTGAGCTCTCTAGAGACGTCCTGGATCAAGGAGGAAGAAGCAGAAAGACTGTGCAATAATTTTAACTGTGCAACAAGGCGCTAAAACAAGGGCCCTCCCACTCCAATCCCAACAGTGGGAGCCCTGATATAACGGTTTCCATGCAGAAAAATATGTTAGCCATGTGGAAAAAATCATGCCCAAAGCGATTTATCACCAAAGTACCTCACAAAAAACGAATAACATGCCAGTAAACGTTTTATTAAAAAAAACAACATTTTTCAATGTCATGCAAAGCTATCACTAAGCCTGCTACCAGTCGCTACCACTGCAGAGAAGGCTTAAATATTATTTCAGTGTTAACAGTATTTTCTCAGTCAAATTCTAGTCCCTAGAATATAACTCGACTGCGCATACATTTATCAGCCTGATACCAGTTGCTACTACTGCATTTAAAGCTGTACTTACATCATACGGTAACAGCAGTATTTTCTTAGTCAATTCCATTCCCAGAAAATAAAGTACCGCACATACCTCATTTGCGGAGGACCCCGCATGCTATTCCCAGTCTGAAGTTACCCCACTCCTCAGAATGTCGAGAACAGCCAGTGGATCTTAGTTACGCCTGCTAAGATCATAGATAAAAAACGCAGGCAGTTTCTTCTTCCAAATACTGCCTGAGATAGAAAAACAGCACACTCCGGTGCCATTTAAAATAACAAACTTTTGATTGAAGAATAGTTAATAGTTAATAGTTAAGTAAAAACTCCAGCTCCTCTCGCGACCTCCTTCTTTGTTGAGGGTTGCAAGAGAATGACTGGATATGACATGTGAGGGGAGGAGCTATATAGCAGCTCTGCTTGGGTGATCCTCTTGCAACTTCCTGTTGGGAAGGAGAATATATCCCATAAGTAATGGATGACCCGTGGACTGAACACACTTAACAAGAGAAAAGGAAAGACTGAATAATCCTACTCAGGCTTTCAAAATAGGGCAGCAACAACTGTTTGGGAGGAGCAGTGAGGATTATACCCCACAAGTTCCCAATTGCTTAAATACCACCACTGCTCTACTGAAGAGACTGACGTGGACTACGGCTAAACCCCAGGAAAGATCAGAGCAAACCTGCTCTGCTTTAAAATAATAAAATCTTGATTGAAGTAATTTCTTTCAGACCCATAAAATTTACCACCTCCTTGCAATGCAGGCAAAGAGAATGACAGGGGTTTGAGGGAAGGGAGGAGATACTTAACAGCTTTGCTGTGGTGCTCTTTGCCTCCTCCTGCTGGCCAGGAGTGATATTCCCGATAGTAATTACTGATGATCCGTGGACTCACTGTGTCATTAGAAAGAAATACCTTACAGCATTGGTTCTCTTTTAGGGGCTCTGGATATTTTTAAGACTAAGACAGAAATAGCCTTGTCTGTCTTTTTATATTGACCAAGCTGATTGAGAAGAAACTAGCTGGATAGACAATTCTAAGCAAGAGATGTCCATTCTCCGGGACGAGGAGATGGCAGCATAAGGTAGAAATATCCATCTTAAAGCCTAATAGTGAGTACAGTTAAATCTAAAAATATCTTTAATAAATACAGAGAGGAATAAATATGGAGTGTTGGAGGGAATATACAACCAATAGAAAGGCTAACTGTGGTCATCAGGTGCAGCTCAGGAGAAAAAGATACAAAACAAATGCTCTTTACATAAAGCCCCATAATAGATTGGGTAAGGAGTGTTTTATTTGATGGGCAAAATAATAATGGAATACTCCTGTTAATGGTGATCGTCTCTTGCCTGAAGTACTTCCAGCTTCAGTGCTGTCACTATCATAGAACACAGAGCAAATCCATATCTTTTAAGGACCGGCCAGGAGAAGTCTAAGAGGTGCTTTACTGTTGTGTGATTAAACTAATGTCAAGGATTCTAACTTTCATGTCCTCTGCCTAACTAACTTTCATGTCCTCTGGCTAGATTACAAGTGAAGCGCAAACCAACGCTCCCGCTTGAACATTAATTGCGCTAGAAGTAAGATTTTTTCGCTCCTCTTGTTGCGCTTGTATAACAAGTTGAAAGTAAACTGTTTTAGATCTAGCGGTAACCCAACTAGCGCAAATATCCGTAGTTAGAATATTGAGTGCATGTTTATGTATTATATATAGTTAAAACCTTTATTAAAAAGGGACACTAAACCCACTTTTTTTCTTTTATGATTCGGACAGAGCATGCAATTTTAAGCAACTTTCTAATTTACTCCTATTATCAATTTTTCTTCATTCTTTTGGTATCTTTATCTGAAAAAGGATGAATGAAAGCTTAGGAGCTGGCCCATTTTTAGTTCAGCACCCTGGATAGCGCTTGTTGATTGGTGGCTACATTTAGCCCTAAGAGTCCACTGTTTTAGAAAAGGATTCAAAATAAAATGGTGTAGGCTGCTTCTCAAATATCCAAAAAGCTTTAAATGGACATAAAACCCAATTCTTCTTTTATGATGCAGATAGAGCATGCAATTGCAAGCAACTTTCTAATTTACTTCTCTTATCAAATGTTCTTTGCTCTCTTGGTATCTTTTGTTGAAAAGCAAAGGAATAAGCTCAGGAGTGAACACCTGTATGGAGCACTATATGGCAGCAGTTTTGCAAGAATGTTATCCATTTGCACTACATGGCAAGAAACACTGCTGCCACCTAGAGCTCTTGCAAATGTATATTATTATTAAAAGCATTCTTGCAAAACTTCTGCTTTATAGTGCAACAAAGAAACATAGAACCCCCCCCCTGCATCTATCTACAAAGGATATCAAGAGAATTAAGTAAATTTGACAAAATAAGTAAATCTGAATTTTTTTTTTTATGTATACAACTTTACAGTCAATAAGAATTATGAAAGAAAATGTTGTGGTTTTATCCGTGCCTTTGACAAAATAAGTGTTGCTGTTGAATCTGCATATATATGGGGGACACAGCCTGATCAATTGTTTCCTTTTTATTTACAAAAGATAAAAAGGCTTTATAAAACCTGCTGTGGATAACCTGTCAAGGAAAGGTTCTATACAATTCAGTAAATATTCACAAAGCACAATGCATGGACTCTGTGTGAAGAGATTTTTAGAGTAATTTTCTTTTTTTAACACAGGAAGAAACTATTCCTCATGTCAGAGATGGCATGGTTCAAAGAAAATATCATACAATTATGAAGACTTATGGAAGGTATCATTAGCAGTTATATATCTATAAATAAATATATATATATGTATATTATATATATATATATATATATATATATATATATATATATATATACTCTCAAAAAAGTCACTCTCCGTTTATAATAAGAAAAAAGTTTTACTTGTGTTAACATTTTCGCCCCCCGTCCTCAGACTTAAGTAACCCCGAAAACGTTAACACAAGTAAAACTTTTTACTTATTATAAACGGAGAGTGCCTTTTTTGAGAGTATTTATGCACAGTTTTAAGTGCACCCCGGAGCTGTGAATGATTTATGAGAGTGCTGTATCCACCTGGGAAATATATATATATATATAACTGCAAAAAACACGAAACAGTCTGTCCTGGGATGGTTATGAATCACTGCACTAACCGTAGCTAAGTTTATAAGCTGTGTGAACAGCAATGCTTTGGCGTAAAAGGAATCTGCTGAAAAGCAGACTTGAAGTAAAAAGGTATGTCCTTGTGAACCTAATTTGCATATCTTACCCAGAATCCTTTGCTGCTTTGGAAACAATGTAATTCAGAGGTTTTCTGTGGGAAAAACAAGCCTTCTGGCCTGTATAGATTTGTTAATGAACTATGCAAGTTATCTCTCTCTCTCTCTCTCTCTCTCTCTCTCTCTCTCTATATATATATATATATATATAAATAAAAACACACACTAAAACAGACAGGCAGTTGTTTTTTATATGTGTGGTGTGTCAACGAAGGCTAGATTTCCTACTGTCATATGTAAAAACTTAACTGTCCTTAGAAAGAAAAAGTCAGAGGTGAGAGTATACTAAAAAAAAATTAGTACTACATTCCAAGTTCACAGTGTTTCTACCTCAGAAACAAATCCAAGAAAAACTAAAGTAAATCGGAGGTTTACCACTTTCCTTTGTTCATAAGACGGAATAGTATTTCAGGACAGATTTTTTTAAAGGGGATAAGATTTATTTTTAGGATGCTTTACTTTTTGTGCTGCATGTACAAGCTGAAGGAGACTACACACTGATGTTACTATTTATATAAGTATCTGAGATTTGTTGTTCAGCAGACACAGTTCAAATCTTCACAAATAAATTGTATTTTTAACCCCTTAGTGACCAAAGCACTTTTCCATTTTCTGTCCGTTTGGGACCAAGGCTATTTTTACATTTCTGCGGTGTTTGTGTTTAGCTGTAATTTTCCTCTTACTCATTTACTGTACCCACACATATTATATACCATTTTTCTCGCCATTAAATAGACTTTCTAAGATACCATTATTTTCATATCTCATAATTTACTATAAAAGAAAATATAAAATATGAGGAAAAAATGGAAAAAAACACACTTTTTCTAACTTTGACCCCCAAAATCAGTTACACATCTACAACCACCAAAAAACACCCATACTAAATAGTTTCTAAATTTTGTCCTGAGTTTAGAAATACCCAATGTTTACATGTTCTTTGTTTTTTTTGTAAGTTATAGGGCAATAAATACAAGTAGCACTTTGCTATTTCCAATTTTTTTCACAAACTTTAGGTTTCTCACTGAAATTATTTACAAACAACTTGTGCAATTATGGCACAAATGGTTGTAAATGCTTCTCTGGGATCCCCTTTGTTCAGAAATAGCAGACATATATGGCTTTGGCATTGCTTTTTGGTAATTAGAAGGCCGCTAAATGCCGCTGCGCACTACACGTGTAATATGCCCAGCAGGGCAGGGGTTAATTAGGGAGCTTGTAGGGTTAATTTTAGCTTTAGTGTAATGTAGTAGACAACCCAAAGTATTGATCTAGGCCCATTTTGGTATATTTCATGCCACCATTTCACCGCCAAATGCGATCAAATAAAAACAATTGTTCCCTTTTTCACAAACTTTAGGTTTCTCACTGAAATTATTTACAAACAGCTTGTGCAATTATGGCACAAATGGTTGCAAATGCTTCTCTGGGATCTCCTTTGTTCAGAAATAGATATATATGGCTTTGGCGTTGCTTTTTGGTAATTAGAAGGCCGCTAAATGCCGCTTTGCATCACACGTGTATTATGGCTAGCAGTGATGGGGTTAATTAGGTAGCTTGTAGGGAGCTTGCAAGGTAATTTTTTTTAAATTGCTTTAGTGTAGAGATCAGCCTCCCCCACCCCACACATCACACCCCTTGATCCCTCCCAAACAGCTCTCTTCCCTCCCCCACCCCACAATTGTCCCCGCCATCGTAAGTACTGGCAGAAAGTCTGCCAGTACTCAAATAAAAGGCATATATATATATATATATATTTTCTAAAAAATAATAATAATCATATTTACATATGCTGATGTGTAGGATCCCCCCTTGGCCCCCAACCTCCCTGATCCCCCCCCCCCCCAAACAGCTCTCTAACCCTCCCCCTCTGCCTTATTGGGAGCCATCTTGGGTACTGGCAGCTGTTTGCCAGTACCCAAGTTTAGAATAAAACACAATTAAAAAAAAAAAAAAATTCTGTAGTGTAGCTTCCCCCCACAAAGACCAACCCTCCACCCCCTCCCAGATCCCTTAGATCAGTTTTTTATTCATTCCCTCCCCCCCTTTCTCCCACTTATTAACATTTTTCTGTAGTGTAGAGGTTCCCACCCGCTCCCTCCCTGTGCACGCGCCCGCCCGCCGCTCCCCGTGCACGCACGTGTCCATGCGCGCCTCCGCTTCCCCTCTTACTGATAGGAACCATCGATGGCCGCCCACCCGCCTCCCAGACCGGCTCCCACCCACCAACAATACCGGCCAGAGTGTCTCTCTCTGCACCGGAGGGGTAAGAAAGGTTATTGCAGGATGCCTCGATATCGAGGCATCACTGCAATAACCGGAAAGCAGCTGGAAGTGATCAGGATCGCTTCCACTGCTTTCCAAGACTGACGACGTATGATGTACGTCCTCAGGCATTAACTTTTTTTTTTTTTAAGGACGTACGGTGTACGTCGTCGGTCATTAAGGGATTAAAGGTTAAAGGTTCTTATTACAAACAACATTGATTATATTTTAACTATACAATATTAAAATCAATTGAACTGACCTGTGGTATAAACTCCTGGGTGGTGGAAGCATAGGAATTACAGTGTTGCTTAAACATTCACAAAGAGGGCAAAGGAATTCACCATTTTCCATATCATAGCTAGTGTGTACCCTTAAGCGTTGCTGCCTCAGCTGTTCTTTTGCTTGAACTGCGTCAAAGTATCTACAAAAAAACAAAACATATAATAAATGATTGCGTTCAAATTTAAATATGGAAATTTTGTTTTACTCATTCATATTTTCAGTCACCAAAGGAAATAGCTGTGCTTCAATGTGGCTAGGCAAGTTTCACACAGCCTCAGCAAGACATGACTAAGGACCTGTGAGAGGTCTGAAACGTTGTTTGTTGTTTTTTGAACTTGGGACCATGAAGCAATAAAGGTCTGTTTTACTGCACTTGTTAGGCTGGAGTGAACTTTTCTTCATTTATCTGCACTGAGGGGTTGGCGGACCCTTTACTCCATGCCCCTTGTTGGTTGCTGTTCCCTACCTTGTTTGTATTCAGCCTATGCACTAGCAGGAGTGACCGTTAACAAAAAAGTGCCAGTCCATCATGACAGAGAAACTACTAGTCATTTCCCTTTAGAGATCAGGGGAATAGAAATTTGACACATCCAGTCAGTGGGATTGTGAAGCTTTAAAGGGAAACTAAACCCAACATTTTTATTTCATGATTCAGGTAGAGAATACAATTTTAAACAGCATTCCAATTTATTTATATTATCTAGTTTGCTTCATTCTTTAATTATCATTTGCTGAAGAAATAGCAATGCACATGGATGAGCCAATCACACGAGACATCTATGTGCAGCTACCAATCAGCAACTAAGCAGCCTATCCAGGTATGCTTTTTAGCAAAGGATATCAAGAGAATGAAGCAACATAGATAATAGAAGTAAATTAGAAAGTTGTTTAAAATTGCATTCTCTTTCTAAATCATGAAAGAAAAAATTTGGTTTAATGTCCCTTTAAGTTTGTGTATACATAGAGTGTACCTTATAGTAGGGGTCAACAACCTTGGGGGCCCCCCCCAGATGTTTTGGAACTACATTTCCCATGATGCTCAGACAGCATTGTGTCTCAGCATCATGAGAAATGTAGGTCCAAAACATCTGGGGGTCCAAGGTTGATGATCCCTGCCTAATAGCTCTTGTTAACGCCAGCCTTTTGCTATAGTTTAAAAAAATCTGATGTATAATAGTTGTGTTCGATTTTCTTATACCGATATATACTTTTCTTATACCAATATACTCTTTCTGAAAACACTAAAGTCAAGTTTTCTGGATACAAATGCCATAAAAATCAAAAAAATATGTTTCTATCTATCATATTTAATAGAAAACTATTTAGGTATAAACAAAGTGTTAAAAATATTTGCTTACAGCTGGAGCAACTTTTAAGTATTGATGCTTATGTGACACATGTTTTCGCAGGAACTGGGCACTTGGCTTCTCCAATATCAGTTTGTTATGTTGTTTTTGTCATTATGTATTTATTGTACATTTGAATACTGATGAGCGGGGTTTTTTTTTTTTGTTTTTTTGTGGGAGGCCACAAGACATGAAACCCAACATCTTTCATTATTCACATAGAGTGTACAATTTTAAACTTTCCAATTTACTTTTATTATCTAATTTACTTAATTCTCTTGGTATTCTTTGTTGAAGGGGCAGTAATGCACCACCGGGAGTTAGCTGAAAGCCAATGTCAAAAGGCATATATTTGCAGCCACCAATCACCTTTCAGAATTATTTAACATAAGGAAATCCTTTTGCTTGAAAAATTACCTGAAAATACATAATTTGGCAGCTAAAAGTAAACTTATCTCGTATGCAGAGCCATCCTCTTCTTTTTAACTAGCACGTCACAGGCTCAATGCCTAATCGCAACAAGCCCAACCGTGCCATTTAACTTCATGTAATGCGCTTCCACACTAGGTTGAAGCAGCGGACAGCTTTAATTAGCTATTTTCAGGTAATTTTTAAAACAAAAGGCAATCCATATGCAGAATTATGTAACATGTTGCAAAACATAATTTATGTAAGAACTTGCCTGATAAATTAATTTCTTTCATAATGGCAAGAGTCCATGAGCTAGTGACGTATGGGATATACATTCCTACCAGGAGGGGGCAAAGTTTCCCAAACCTCAAAATGCCTATAAATACACCTCCAACCACACACATACTTCAGTTTAACATATAGACAAGTAGTGAGTGTAAAAAGGAGTAAAAAGGCAAACAAAAAAAGAGGAACTGGAAAATAATGTTGTGCTTTTATACAAATAATATTACCACCAAAACAGGGTGGGCCTCATGGACTCTTGCCATTATGAAAGAAATGAATTTATCAGTTAAGTTCTTACATAAAGCAAATACATCGAAATGGTAAAATTTAGTAAATGTATGCAAAGAAGACCAAGTTACTGCTTTGCAAATCTGAACAACCGAAGCTTCATTCTTAAAAGCCCACGAAGTGGCAACTGATCTAGTAGAATGAGCTGTAATTCTCTGAGGCGGAGAATGTCCCGCCTCCAAATAAGCCTTGTGAATCAAATGTTTGATGCCAAAGAAATGGCAGAGGCTTTCTGACCTTTCCTAGAACCAGAAAAGACAACAAATAGACTAGAAGTCTTCCTGAAATCCTTAGTAGCCTCAACATAGTATTTCAAAGCCCTTACCTTCATCCAAAGAGTGTAACGATTTTTCAAGCTAATTCTTAGGATTCGGACACAAAGAAGGAACAACAATTTCCCTACTAATCTTGTTAGAATTCACAACCTTATGAAGAAATTTAAAGGAAGTCTGCAAAACAGCCTTATCCTGATGGAAAATCAGAAAAGAAGATTCACAAGAGAGCAGACAATTCAGAAACTCTTCTAGCAGAAGAGAAAGCTAAAAGGAACGATACTTTCCAAGAAAGTAATTTAATATCCAAAGAATGCATAGGCTCAAAAGGAGGAGCCTGCAAAATCTTCAAAAGCAAATTAAGACTCCATGGAGGAGAAATAGACTTAATAACAGGCTTGATACGGCCCAAAGACTGAACAAAAACATAAATGATGCTTACCTGATAATTTCATTTCCATTGAGGGGAGGAGAGTCCACGGCTTCATTCATTACAGTTGGGAATTAAGAACCTGGCCACCAGGAGGAGGCAAAGGCACCCCAGCCAAAAGCTTAAATACCTCCCCCACATCCCTCATCCTCCAGTCATTCTTTGCCTTTCGTCACAGGACGACGGCCGAAGATCGGAGTAGTCTCTTATGGAGGGTAGTACTCTTCGGAATGGGACTGGAGTTTTAAGTAGTCCTGTCAGCCTCTCAGTGAGAGCCTGGGTGAAAGTTAGAGTCCGGAGATGCAGGGAGAGTCTTTCTGCGAACCCATCCCAACTCATTTTAACAGCTCCACAAACAATCGGCTTTGACGAGTTTTGCTGCCTGCGTTTTACACTCAAGTCCATGTCAGGAGCGAGGCTGCTAACCTGTCACACTTGAAGGGCTGTGTTCCTGTTCCACGGCATAGATTTTGGTAAGATCGTTTCAATTTTATTATAGAATGATAACACAGAAGACAGGGTCACAGTGTGACGCCTTTTACCTTTTAAAAGAATCAAGGGTTAATATTCCTTTTGAACAGGGGGGGTTTATACATGATATTGTTTATTGTGTCATTGCTGCGTTATGTGCGAGATAAGGCTCTGACAATGTGTGGAACTTTCAGGTGACTTACTGGAGTATGGTGCAGCTCTTTTTTGGCGTGTTTTCTCCTTAGGCAGGGGCGGTTCCTGCCGGGCATTCCATGTGACCGGGTGTGGCTATCTACTTTCTCTGTTGATCAGCGGCGCAGGAGACAAAACGGTTTCTGTAGTCCGGGTCATAAGAGGTGGTGAGTGCCCCGGCCATTGGAGGTATAAAGGTGCCTATTTATTAAGTTAATCTAGTCCTTAATATCAGCGCATACTATGGAGGACTCTGACGAATTCTCTGATTCCCAGCAACAGGGTGAAGTTCCTGGGTATTTAAGCCTTTGGCTGCGGTGTCTTTGCCTCCTCCTGGTGGCCAGGTTCTTAATTCCCAACAGTAATGAATGAAGCCGTGGACTCTCCTCCCCTTTAGATGGAAACAGTGAATATCCAGAAGATTAGCAATCTTTCTATGAAATAAAACAGAAAGAGCAGAGATTTGTCTCTTCAAAATACTTGCAGACAAACCTTTATCCAAACCATCCTGAAGAAACGGTAAAATTCAAGGAAATTCTAAAAGAATGCCAAGAGAATTTACGAGAAGAACACCATAAAATATAGGTTTTCCAAACCCGATAATAAATCTTCCTAGAAACAGACTTATGAGCCTGCAACATAGTATTGATCACTGAGTCAGAGAAACCTCTATGACTAAACACTAAACGTTCAATTTCAGCGATTTGAGATCCTGATGGAAAAACGGCCCTTGAGACAGAAGGTCTGGCCTTAAAGGAAGTGACCAAGGTTGGCAACTGCACATCCGGACGAGATCCGCATACCAAAACCTGTGAGGCCATGCTGGTGCTTTCAGAAACACATGCGATTGTTCCATTATGATCTTGGAAATCACCCTTGGAAGAAGAACTAGAGGCGGAAAAATATAAGCAAGTTGGTAAGACCAAGGAACTGCTAATGCATCCACCATCTCCGCCTGAGGATCCCTGTACCTGGAATGGTATCTGGGGAGTTTCATGTTTAGATGGGAAGCCATCAGATCTTTTTCTGGCAGACCCCACATCTTTACAATCTGAAAAACACATCTGGATGGAGAGACCACTCCCCCGGATGAAAAGTCTGACGGCTGAGATAATCCGCTTCCCAATTGTCTACACCTGGGATATGAATCGCAGAAATTAGACAAGAGTTGGATTCTGCCCAAGAAAGTATCCTTGATACTTCTTTCATTGCTAAAGGACGGTGAGTCCCTCCCTGATGATTGACATATGCCACAGTTGTTATATTATCTGTCTGAAAACGAATGAAAATTTCTCTCTTTAATAGAGGCCAAGCCTGAAGAGCTCTGAAGATAGCACGGAGTTCTAAAATATTGATTGGTAACCTCGCCTCTTGAGGTTTCCAAACCCCTTGTGCTGTTAGAGACCCCCAGACAGCTCCCCAACCTGTGAGACTTGCATCTGTTGAGATACAGTCCAGGAAGGACGAACAAAAGTGGCTCCTTGAATAATCCGATGATGGTCCAACCAACAGGACAGAGAGAGTTGAATGTTGGTATATCAATTGTGATATTTGAGTATAATCCCTGCACCATTGATTCAGCATACAAAGCTGCAGAGGTCTCATATAAAAACGAGCAAAGGGGATCGCGTCCAATGCTGCAGTCATGAGACCTAAAACTTCCATGCACATAGCCACTGAAAGAAATGATCGAGACTGAAGGTTTTGACAGGCTGAAACTAATTTCATTCATCTCTTGTCTGTCATGGACACTGAATCTATTTGGAAACCTAAAAAGGTGACCCTTGTCTGAGGAATCAAGAAACTCTTTGGTAAATTGATCCTCCAACCATGACTTTGAAGAAACAACACTAGTTGATTCGTGTGAGATTCTGCTAAATGAAAAGATTGAGGTAGTACCAACATATCGTCTAAATAAGGAAACACTGCAATACCCTGCTCTCTGAATAGAAGGGCACCGAGAACCTTCGAAAAGATTCTTGGAGCTGTCGCTAGGTCAAATGGAAGAGCGGCAAATTTGTAATGTTTGTCTAGAAAAGAGAATCTCAGAAACCGATAGTGATCTGTATGAATCAGAATGTGAAGATAAGCGTCCTGTAAGTCTATTGTGGACATGTAATGACCTTGCTGAACAAAAGGCAGAATAGTCCTTATAGTCACCATCTTGAAAGTTGGGACCCTTACAAAACGATTCAAAAACTTCAGATCCAGAACTGGTCTGAATTAATTTTCTCTCTTTGGGACAATGAATAGATTTGAATAAAACCCCAGACTCTGTTCCTTAAGCGGAACTGGTATAATCACCCCTGAAAGCTCCAGATCTGAAACACACTTCAGAAAAGCCTGAGCTTTCACAGGATTTGTTGGAACATGAGAGAGAAAGAATCTTCTCACAGGTTGTCTTATTCTGAAACCTATTCGATACCCTTGAGAAACAATGCTCTGAAATCCACTGATTCTGAACGGAATCTGCCCAAATGCTTTGAAATAATTTCAATCTACCCCCCAACAGTTGAACTGGATTGAGGGCCGCACCTTCATGCAGTCTTGGGAGCTGGCTTTAGCTTTTAATAAGGCTTGGATTTATTCCAACTTGAAGATGGCTTCCAATTGGAACAAGAGTCCTTAGGGGATGGAGTGGTTTCTGTTCTCTATTCTGACGAAAAGGAACGAAACCGATTAGAAGCTTTAAATTTACCCTTAGACTTCTTATCTTGGGGCAAAAAAACTCTCCCCCCCCCCCCCAGTGATAGTGGAAATAATAGAATCCAACTGAGAACCAAATAAACTATTACCCTGGAAAGAGAGAGATAGTAATCTAGATTTAGATACCATATCAGCATTCCATGATTTAAGCCAGCAAGCTCTTCTAGCAAGAATAGCTAAAGGCATAGATTTACCATCAATCTTGAGGATATCAGAAATAGCATCACAGATAAAATGATTACCATGTTGAAGCAAACGAACAATGCTAGAGAAATCTGTTTCCTGATTTGCTAGGCTATCCAACCAAAAAGTTGATGCAGCCACAACATCAGCCATAGAAATGGCAGGCCTGAGAATATAGCCAGAATGTAAATAAGCTTTCATTAGATAGGATTCAATCTTCCTATCTAAAGGATCCTTAAAAGAAGTACTTACTATCTTACATAGGAATAGTAGTATGCTTGGCAAGAGTAGAAATAGCCCCATAAACCTTAGGGACTTATCCACAAAATTCCAAATTATCGGCTGGTAAAGGATATAACTTCTTAAACCTAGAAGGAGGATTAAAAGAAGTACCAGGCTTAGAACATTCTTTAGCAATCACATCAGAAACAGCATCTGGAACAGGAAAAACCTCAGGCGTAATCACAGAGGTTTAAAAACAGAATTTAAACGCTTACTGGATTTGTTATCAAGAGGATCCGACTCCTCAATACCCAAAGTAACTAATACTTCTTTCAACAAAGACCGAATATATTCAATCTTAAAAATATAAGAAGATTTATCAACTTCAATGTAGTAGGATATTCTGAACCAGAGAGATCCTCTTCAGAGGAGGATATTTCAGTATGTTGTCCATCACAAATTTCATCAGCTTTATGAGAAAGTTTAAAAGACCTTTTACGTTTATTAGAAGGTGGAATAGCAGACATAGCCTTCTGTATTGCATCAGCAATATAATTTTTCATATACACAGGGATATCATGTACATTAGATGTTGAGGGAACAACAGACACTGTACTAGTACTAATAGAAATATTATCGGCATGCAAAAGCTTATCATGAGAACTGTTACATAATATAGCCAGAGATATAATCTCAGTTAGCTTACAGCAGATACACTTAGCTTTGGTAGAACTGTGTTCAGGCAGCATGGTTCCTACAGTAGCTTCTAAAACAGGATCAGACTGTGACATCATGCAAATGGTAAAAGAAAAAATAACATTTAAACAAAATATCAAATTTCCGGGGGCGTGTCCAACCAGCGCCGGGAGAGGACACAAATTTAATGATCTCCAGCCTGAGATTCCAAATATCTTAACTCTCTCTGAAATAGATCAGCATAGGTGATATAATATTGCTCAGCCACCTACATGAAAGCTGGCTGATCACGAAAATACCTAGTTTTGTGATTATTGCTGCGTTTATATCCTGAACCGGACTGATGAGGCCTTAGCACGCAATATCCTCGACACCCTCTCCCGGCACGCCTAATACAACTGCTAACCTTTAACAATCTACCACCTAGCGCATAACAATGGTTTATTCTGTAGAGCAGTGTTTTTCAACCAGTGTGCCGTGAGAGATCCTCAGGTGCGCCGCGGCATACTGACAACAATGCGGGGGTGTCCCTCTTTCAATTTTGAAATATTGGGAGGTATGTGACAGGCTTATCAGGCATCATTTACAACCATGACATTGACATTCATTCAGACAATCATTATGATTGTTTGTGAATGAATGTCAATATGTCATGTATAGTTTGTAGGAGGCATGGCATGGCAGCACAGTACAGTGTATATATATATATATATATATATATATATATATACACATACACTGTATATATATATTCTGTATTAGGTTACAATGTGTGATTTTGTAAACATTTTGGGATGGTGGTGTGCCACAGGATTTTTTTATGTAAAAAAGTGTGCCAAGGCAAAGAAAAGGTTGCAAATCACTGCTGTAGAGGCTCATGGGACGCTGCAGGTCTTACTCCAAGATTTGAACCGTCAATTTGATAATTGGTGTACAGACCTTACCGACACACTAACAGCAGTAATGACGGAAGCAACTAGCGATACCCCAGATAACATGGAGCCAGAAAAAACACAGCTAGAGACATAACCCGAGCGCCTTTCAGTGCCTTATCATCGGATCCCATTACTTGTCTGCTATTGCGCTAATTCTGGGGTTACCTCTCAGGGCCAGAGCGACCCACCACTCGCTGATCACACAGCACTGAGACCTGAGGATAAGATCACAGCGGGGATCTACACAGCAATGTCGGAGAGGATCCTGAGGAGCCCGATGCCACAGGTTTCCTCAGATGACCTGGGTTATACTAGAATGTCTCTTAGACCTACTCTACCTGCGTGGAAACATGGTGTAAACGGATCTGATATGGTCACGCAGTTAAATAGTCTTCTCACAGAGCCCTCTATAGTCATTGACCGGGATGGTGAGGCCGACCTCCTGGTAGGTGACGATAAGCGAATCCAAGCTAAGTGGAAGGAAGTCCAGACATTAGTAGCGCTGAGAAAGACTGGTGGAAGCAATGGTGAATGTAATTTTACAGGGGGGACACGTGGCTGCTGGGTCTTGCTATTCCCTGGCTCTCACGGTGAACGGGCATCTCCGGTGGTGTGGCGGTTTTTGCACCAACTCACCCAGTCTCTCTTGCTCTACATACCCAGTCTTGAGCAGCTACATAGAAGAGGTGTGGGCTGAGATTGCCACTTCACATACCCTGTGAGTCTATTTTTATTAAGCTCTTCATGATCTTCCCCTTCTACTGATGCAGCATTTAATGATGGCCGCGGGTCTGATCTCAGCAAATTAAAAAGTGGCTTCATGTTGCCAGATAATGTGGACTTTGTTGAGAAAACTTTGCCTCTACTTCAGTCACAAGTCTTTCTCTACCAGATGGACGCAATTGACGATCTAGTTAATATATGTATTAAGTTCCTCCTGCATTGCTCTCTCCTACTTGAGGCTCCTATGTAACTTTGTCTAATAGTTTATCTGTTCCTTGCCATTGTTAGTTAGCCTCAGGTCAAACTTATATATGTGTGTGTAGATATACTGTATGTAAATGTATGTAGATGGGTGAACTTTGTCATTTCAGAGGCTCAAATATCATACTCTCCCATATGAAGATCCTTAGATCTGAATCCTTAGTGATTTATGCTCACTCTTTTAACAGTTACTATGTTCTTATATTTTCAAGTCAATGAAAACTCTATCTATAGTTTAGGTGGCATCATATCAGTGTAATTTAGTCCTGACATCCTTATCTTTATATATACCATATGTTCATGTTACACCCCTCTCTCAACTTGTGACCAGGTATATGGTATTGATGATAATTTATACAAGTCCAAGGTAGCTTATTAGAAACATAGAATTTGACGGTAGATAAGAACCAAAAAGGCCCATCAAGTCTACCAATATTACATGTTACTTTTTCCTTAGGATCGCCTTGTGCATGTCCCAGGCATTTTTTAATTCCTTTACAGTCTTTGTGTTTACCACCTCAAATGGAAGTTCATTCCATGAATCCACCACCCTTTCTGTAAAAAAATGCTTCCTTATTGCTTATACCATTGGTGTATGCTCTCCACATAGTATTGTATTAATCCAATATACATCGCCACTGCATGTATGGATGGAGTATGATATCCACTATTAGTTGTAGCAGTAGCGTATACACGTGTCACATATGTTTCATAGATAAGCCTTTAGGAGACAGTTCTAATGGGTCTTTTATATAATATCCTTACTTAAAGGACAACTTGTTAGTAGACGCCATTCCTCTAGACTAGCAATTTTCATTTTTAATATACTACGCATAATCCCAGGCCCACCCTATTAAGGTATTCCCAATAGAATTAAGTTATTTAAGTCTTGCAGGGTAGCATCTTGCTCCTGAACGTAGCACTCTCCAAACCCCAGATAGTGATCATATTTATTATATCTCAGATAAGACTCTCCGTAAGTGGTTTAACTCATATGGCGCTTCTTATCCAATCTCATTTTTCCCCTCCAGAGATTTTACATATAAGGTGCAAATGGGAAAACGCACTCATTGAAAACCCTACCTAACCACATAGCTATACTTGTGCTCATGAAGTTCGGATATCTTGTTTAAATTTTGCATACTGTTGTAATTGCTCTTATTATTGGGGGTCATGGCACATACTTTTTTTCCTTTCTATGACATATTCGTGTCTATTGATATAGCGCTATTTATCGCCAATGTTTGCAAATCACCATTTATAGATATATCATGATCATGCATCCTGTAGTTTCTGATGTGGAGCGGGGTGGTTAGGATACTTTGATGTACCGTCTTAAATGTTCATATAATGTTGGCTTATGCTGTATCTGAAACCAGATTATATTGTATAGATGCTAAATCCACTATTAGAATGTTTTACACTCCTACTTTTATAGATGAAGGTGGGTCAAACTAGTGTAGAGGCATGATGCTCTTTGATATCTATTCCATCCTAATAGTAATTAATATTTTCTCTATTCCTCAGCCGGCGAGGAGAAGTGAGAACTTGTAGTAATTTTCATACATGCTCATTGGCTCTGCCTACTCCTCTCACCAAGTTTTATGGTAAATAACATTACGCCAAAGTCTGATATAAGAGGATGGCCCCGCCAGATATTTAGCGCAATGCTCTCTACAAGCAAATACAAAGACATATTTTCTTAAATGATGGCAATAATATATCTCACAAGAGATACCATGAGTGTGCTGGTACTGATCGTAATGGTATTCCTTATTTAAGTTCCTCAGCTTGTGTTATGACTTCTCTGGTTTGATGGAGGTTTACATATTTTTGGGGCTAATACACCTAGGTATCTTTTTATGTCAAAAACCCACTACCGACACTCCACTATCTCTAGGGGTTGAACCTCCTAGAGGTATGAAGCTCCTATCATCACTGACCCTGTTGTATAATTATGCCACTCCTCTCTCATAACTTGTAGTACTTTTTTATATTTAAGCCCACCTCTCACCCTCTGCACTATTATAGCCTAAGAGATACAATGCAACCTCAAGATTGCTTATTAAAACCGTCAACTCCCCTTGGCTCTCAATATCCTCCTCTCTACCCCCCCTATAGCTCAGCTATGAGCAGTGTTTACCCGCTGTTCTACGTATAACCCCTTGGTGTAATTAGACACCATAGGATCTTTGATCTGACTAACCCAAATATGCCAGTTTGATACATTACAGATGGCCCTCATGTGGCCGGATATTTAGTCAACTGTGAAAGTTCTTAACAATATAACACACACCTATATCATTGCTCTATTTATATTTTCACAGCTCTCCTCGCTGATGCTTATGTTTGTCTTGGGTTCAAAAGTGACCTCTCGGGACTCGTGGAGAGTCTATTATTATTATTGTAAAATGGAGGACTCACAAGCTTATGCCATGTTACTCTCTATATTACTCACTAATTTTGGTATATTCTGTTTATGCATTTCTATATTAGTATGTCTATGAGCAATTTGTAACCTGGCAGATACTATTTGTTGTACTTTTTTGAAAATCCTCAATAAAAGAATTTAAAAAAAAAAAAAAAAAATATCCAATTTCCTCATATAACAGTTTCAGGAATGGGAAAAAATGCATATGCTAAATAAGCAGAAAAGCAAACAGCATAGCATATAGAATCTAGAATATAAAGAGAGCGGGAGCATAAAGGAAGTGGGGTAATATAATAAAAAAAATATATGGCGCCAAGTATGACGCATGACGCGAAGTGAAATTTTTTTGGCTCCAATCAACATCCGGAAATGATGCAACTCGCGTCATAACAAGCGCGACTTCGCGCCAAACAACCTAACGTCAAAAAAGATGCAGGAAATTACGAAAATTTCGACACTATAGACGCAAATTTGCGCCCTTGCGAGCCTAGATTTGCCAGCGAATTCTAAGGAAAAACAAGTCAAATTTTAAAAAAAAAGACTAAACCCCAGGTAAGAAAATAAATTCCTAAAACATGATTTTCATACTGAAACTATTAGACTGCAAAGGGAAATATACATAGACCTGACTCATGGCAAATATAAGCAAATACATATAATTAAAACTTTATATTAATACATAAAGCACCAAACATAGCCGAGAATGAAACATACTTACCGAAGACACCCATCCACATATCGCAGACAGCCAAACCAGTACTGAAAAATATCAGCAGAGGTAATGGTATAAGAGTATATCATCGATCTGAAAAGGGAGGTAGGAGATGAATCCCTACGACCGATAGCAAAGAGCCCTTGAAAAGATTTCCCATGAGTGAAACCATAAAAACATAATTTATGCTTACCTGATAAATTCCTTTCTTCTGTTGTGTGATCAGTCCACGGGTCATCATTACTTCTGGGATATTATCTGCTCCCCTACAGGAAGTGCAAGAGGATTCACCCAGCAGAGTTGCTATATAGCTCCTCCCCTCTACGTCACCTCCAGTCATTCGACCAAAGACCAACGAGAAAGGAGAAGCCAAGGGTGTAGTGGTGACTGGATTATAATTTAAAAAATATTTACCTGCCTTAAAAAACAGGGCGGGCCGTGGACTGATCACACAACAGAAGAAAGGAATTTATCAGGTAAGCATAAATTATGTTTTCTTCTGTTATGTGTGATCAGTCCACGGGTCATCATTACTTCTGGGATACCAATACCAAAGCAAAAGTACACGGATGACGGGAGGGATAGGCAGGCTCATTATACAGAAGGAACCACTGCCTGAAGAACCTTTCTCCCAAAAATCGCCTCCGAAGAAGCAAAAGTGTCAAATTTGTAAAATTTGGAAAAAGTATGAAGCGAAGACCAAGTTGCAGCCTTGCAAATCTGTTCAACAGAGGCCTCATTCTTAAAGGCCCAAGTGGAAGCCACAGCTCTAGTAGAATGAGCTGTAATTCTTTCAGGAGGCTGCTGTCCAGCAGTCTCATAGGCTAAACGAATTATGCTACGAAGCCAGAAGGAGAGAGAGGTAGCCGAAGCCTGATGACCTCTCCTCTGACCAGAGTACACGACAAACAGGGAAGACGTTTGTCGAAAATCCTTAGTTGCCTGCAAGTAGAACTTGAGGGCACGAACTACATCCAGATTGTGTAGAAGACGTTCCTTCTTTGAAGAAGGATTTGGACACAAGGATGGAACAACAATCTCTTGATTGATATTCCTGTTAGTGACTACCTTAGGTAAGAACCCAGGTTTAGTACGCAGAACTACCTTGTCTGAGTGAAAGATCAGATAAGGAGAATCACAATGTAAGGCTGATAATTCAGAGACTCTTCGAGCCGAGGAAATAGCCATTAAAAATAGAACTTTCCAAGATAACAATTTTATATCAATGGAATGAAGGGGTTCAAACGGAACACCCTGTAAAACGTTAAGAACTAAGTTTAAACTCCATGGCGGAGCAACAGTTTTAAACACAGGCTTGATCCTAGCTAAAGCCTGACAAAATGCCTGGACGTCTGGATTTTCTGACAGACGCTTATGTAACAAGATGGACAGAGCTGAGATCTGTCCCTTTAATGAGCTAGCCGATAAACCCTTTTCTAAACCTTCTTGTAGAAAGGACAATATCCTAGGAATCCTAACCTTACTCCAGGAGTAATCTTTGGATTCACACCAGTATAGGTATTTACGCCATATTTTATGGTAAATCTTTCTAGTAACAGGCTTCCTAGCCTGTATCAGGGTATCAATAACCGACTCAGAAAAACCACGTTTTGATAAAATCAAGCGTTCAATTTCCAAGCAGTCAGCTTCAGAGAAGTTAGATTTTGATGTTTGAATGGACCCTGTATCAGAAGGTCCTGTCTTAGAGGTAGAGACCAAGGCGGACAGGATGACATGTCCACTAGATCTGCATACCAAGTCCTGCGTGGCCATGCAGGTGCTATTAGAATCACTGATGCTCTCTCCTGTTTGATTTTGGCAATCAATCGAGGAAGCAGCGGGAAGGGTGGAAACACATAAGCCATCCTGAAGGTCCAAGGTGCTGTCAAAGCATCTATCAGAACCGCTCCCGGATCCCTGGATCTCGATCCGTAGCGAGGAAGTTTGGCGTTCTGGCGAGACGCCATGAGATCTATCTCTGGTTTGCCCCAACGTCGAAGTATTTGGGCAAAGACCTCCGGATGAAGTTCCCACTCCCCCGGATGAAAAGTCTGGCGACTCAAGAAATCCGCCTCCCAGTTCTCCACTCCCGGGATGTGGATTGCTGACAGGTGGCAAGAGTGAGACTCTGCCCAGCGAAATATCTTTGATACTTCCATCATTGCTAGGGAGCTTCTTGTCCCTCCCTGATGGTTGATATAAGCTACAGTCGTGATGTTGTCCGACTGAAACCTGATAAACCCCCGAGTTTTTAACTGGGGCCAAGCTAGAAGGGCATTGAGAACTGCTCTCAATTCCAGAATGTTTATTGGCAGGAGACTTTCCTCCTGACTCCATTGTCCCTGAGCCTTCAGAGAATTCCAGACAGCGCCCCAACCTAGTAGGCTGGCGTCTGTTGTTACAATTGTCCAGTCCGGCCTGCTGAATGGCATCCCCCTGGACAGGTGTGGCCGAGAAAGCCACCATAGAAGAGAGTTTCTGGTCTCTTGATCCAGATTCAGAGTGGGGGACAAATCTGAGTAATCCCCATTCCACTGACTCAGCATGCACAATTGCAGCGGTCTGAGATGTAGGCGTGCAAAGGGAACTATGTCCATTGCTGCTACCATTAAGCCGATCACCTCCATGCATTGAGCTACTGACGGGAGTTGAATGGAATGAAGGACACGGCATGCATTTAGAAGCTTTGTTAATCTGTCTTCTGTCAGATAAATCTTCATTTCTACAGAATCTATAAGAGTCCCCAAGAATGGAACTCTTGTGAGAGGAAAGAGAGAACTCTTCTTTTCGTTCACTTTCCATCCATGCGACCTTAGAAATGCCAGAACTAACTCTGTATGAGACTTGGCAGTTTGAAAGCTTGAAGCTTGTATCAGAATGTCGTCTAGGTACGGAGCTACCGAAATTCCTCGCGGTCTTAGTACCGCCAGAAGGGCACCCAGAACCTTTGTGAATATTCTTGGAGCCGTAGCCAATCCGAATGGAAGGGCTACAAACTGGTAATGCCTGTTTAAGAAGGCAAACCTTAGATACCGGTAATGATCTTTGTGAATCGGTATGTGAAGGTAAGCATCCTTTAAATCCACTGTGGTCATGTACTGACCCTTTTGGATCATGGGTAAGATTGTCCGAATAGTTTCCATTTTGAACGATGGAACTCTTAGGAATTTGTTTAGGATCTTTAAATCCAAGATTGGCCTGAAAGTTCCCTCTTTTTTGGGAACCACAAACAGGTTTGAGTAAAACCCTTGTCCTTGTTCCGACCGCGGAACCGGATGGATCACTCCCATTAATAATAGATCTTGTACACAGCGTAGAAACGCGTCTTTCTTTATTTGGTTTGTTGACAACCTTGACAGATGAAATCTCCCTCTTGGGGGAGAGAATTTGAAGTCTAGAAGGTATCCCTGAGATATGATCTCTAGCGCCCAGGGATCCTGGACATCTCTTGCCCAAGCCTGGGCGAAGAGAGAGAGTCTGCCCCCCACTAGATCCGGTCCCGGATCGGGGGCCCTCGGTTCATGCAGTCTTAGGGGCAGCAGCAGGTTTCCTGGCCTGCTTGCCCTTATTCCAGGACTGGTTAGGTTTCCAGCCTTGTCTGTAACGAGCAACAGCTCCTTCCTGTTTTGGTGCAGTGGAAGTTGATGCTGTTCCTGTTTTGAAATTCCGAAAGGGACGAAAATTAGACTGTCTAGCCTTAGCTTTGGCTTTGTCTTGAGGTAGAGCGTGGCCCTTACCTCCTGTAATGTCAGCAATAATTTCTTTCAAACCGGGCCCAAATAAAGTTTGCCCCTTGAAAGGTATATTAAGTAATTTGGACTTAGAAGTTACATCAGCCGACCAGGATTTTAGCCACAGCGCCCTACGTGCCTGAATGGCGAATCCTGAATTCTTAGCCGTAAGTTTGGTTAAATGTACTACGGCCTCCGAAATGAATGAATTAGCTAGTTTAAGGACTCTAAGCCTGTCCGTAATGTCGTCCAGCGTAGCTGAACTAAGGTTCTCTTCCAGAGACTCAATCCAAAATGCTGCCGCAGCCGTAATCGGCGCGATGCATGCAAGGGGTTGCAATATAAAACCTTGTTGAACAAACATTTTCTTAAGGTAACCCTCTAATTTTTTATCCATAGGATCTGAAAAAGCACAGCTATCCTCCACCGGGATAGTGGTGCGCTTAGCTAAAGTAGAAACTGCTCCCTCCACCTTAGGGACCGTTTGCCATAAGTCCCGTGTGGTGGCGTCTATTGGAAACATCTTTCTAAATATTGGAGGGGGTGAGAACGGCACACCGGGTCTATCCCACTCCTTAGTAACAATTTCAGTTAATCTCTTAGGTATAGGAAAAACGTCAGTACTCGCCGGTACCGCAAAGTATTTATCCAACCTACACATTTTCTCTGGTATTGCAACAGTGTTACAATCGTTAAGAGCCGCTAAGACCTCCCCTAGTAATACACGGAGGTTTTCCAATTTAAATTTAAAATTTGAAATATCTGAATCCAATCTGCTTGGATCAGAACCGTCACCTACAGAATGAAGCTCTCCGTCCTCATGCTCTGCAAGCTGTGACGCAGTATCAGACATGGCCCTAGAATTATCAGCGCACTCTGTTCTCACCCCAGAGTGATCACGCTTGCCTCTTAGTTCTGGTAATTTAGCCAAAACTTCAGTCATAACAGTAGCCATATCTTGTAATGTTATCTGTAATGGCTGCCCAGATGTACTAGGCGCCATAATATCACGCACCTCCCGGGCGGGAGATGCAGGTACTGACACGTGAGGCGAGTTAGTCGGCATAACTCTCCCCTCGCTGTTTGGTGAAATTTGTTCAATTTGTACAGATTGGCTTTTATTTAAAGTAGCATCAATACAATTAGTACATAAATTTCTATTGGGCTCCACCTTGGCATTGGAACAAATGACACAGGTATCTTCCTCTGAATCAGACATGTTTAACACACTAGCAATAAACATGCAACTCGGTTACAATCTTATTTAACAAAAACGTACTGTGCCTCAAGAAGCACTAAACGATTAAATGACAGTTGAATATAATGAACTGAAAAACAGTTATAGCATCACTCTTTAAAAACAACACAACTTTTTAGCAAAGGTTTGTTCCCATTAGTAAAATAACACTAATTAAATTTTAAACATAAAAATTACAGAGCAACGTTTTAAATCACAGTCACTATATAAGTCTCACAGCTCTGCTGAGAGAATCTACCTCCCTTCAAAGAAGTTTGAAGACCCCTGAGTTCTGTTAGAGATGAACCGGATCATACAGAAAATACAAGAGTAACTGACTGGAAATTTTTGATGCGTAGCAAAGAGCGCCAAAAACGGCCCCTCCCTCTCACACACAGCAGTGAGAGAGAAACGAAACTGTCATAATTAAAACAAGCAAACTGCCAAGTGGAAAAATAATGCCCAAATATTTATTCACTCAGTACCTCATTAATGCAAACGATTCTACATTCCAGCAAAAACGTTTAACATGAAAAATACCTATTAAAAGGTTTAATGTACTTTTACAGAGTAATTCCGGTGAAATACCATCCCCAGAATACTAAAGTGTAGAGTATACATACATGTTCATTATAACGGTATGGCAGGATTTTCTCATCAATTCCATTCAGAAAATAAAAACTGCTACATACCTCAATGCAGATTCAACTGCCCGCTGTCCCCTGATCTGAAGTTTTTACCTCCCTCAGATGGCCGAGAAACAGCAATATGATCTTAACTACTCCGGTTAAAATCATAAGAAAAAACTCTGGTAGATTCTTCTTCAAACTCTGCCAGAGAGGTAATAACACGCTCCGGTGCTATTGTAAAATAACAAACTTTTGATTGAAGTTCTAAAAACTAAGTATAATCACCATAGTCCTCTCACACCTCCTATCTAGTCTTTGGGTGCAAGAGAATGACTGGAGGTGACGTAGAGGGGAGGAGCTATATAGCAACTCTGCTGGGTGAATCCTCTTGCACTTCCTGTAGGGGAGCAGATAATATCCCAGAAGTAATGATGACCCGTGGACTGATCACACATAACAGAAGAAAATCAACAGGCAATACTCTCTTCACATCCCTCTGACAAACACTGTACTCTGAGAGGAATTGGGCTTCAGAATGCTTAGAAGCGCTTATCACAGAAGAAATCATAAAAATCAAGCACAAACTTACTTCACCGCCTCCATAGGAGGCAAAGTTTGTAAAATTGAAGTATGTGTGTGGTGGGAGGTGTATTTATAGGTATTTTGAGGTTTGGGAAACTTGGCCCCCTCCTGGTAGGAATGTATATCCCATACGTCACTAGCTCATGGACTCTTGCCATTTACATGAAAGAAACATTTATTGTCCCTTTAACCCCATTACAATTTTACTCTAATTCGTCAGCTGCTAGCATTTTAATAAGCCTTATACCCAAAAGCTTCTTTCTCAAAGTAGGTGATTGCCTCTCAATATTCTTTTGTGTTTGATTGTCCAAGTGGGTGTTTGTGTCTGTGCATGTGAAAATCTGTGTGCGCATGTTGATGTCTGTGGGTTCATGTGTGTGTTGGTACATGTGGATATTCTGGGTGCCTTTGTGCATGTGGATGTCTATGGGTGCTTGTGTGTATGTGTGCATGTGGATGTCTATGGGTGCTTGTGTGTATGTGTGCATGTGAATGTCTATAGGTGCCTGTGTGCATGTGTTGTATCTCTAGGTGCATCTATGGGTGCTTCATTTAAAACCAAATGACAGCAAGACATGGAAGGTTGACCTTTAGAAAAAATTTTTTTGGGGGGGGGGGGCACATTGTAGCATTCTGTCCTGAGAGAAAGATGCTCTAGAAACTGCCCCTGTGGTGTGTGTGAAAATTATGACACTTTATAAATAAACTCTAATAACAACAATTATAAATTAAAGGATATACATATGCAAAATGCACCCCGTAGGATCAGGTTCTACTATGATGTGCATAACTGAAAAACATAATTTATGCTTACCTGATAAATTCCTTTCTTCTGTTGTGTGATCAGTCCACGGGTCATCATTACTTCTGGGATATAACTCCTCCCCAACAGGAAATGCAAGAGGATTCACCCAGCAGAGCTGATATAGCTCCTCCCCTCTACGTCAGTCCCAGTCATTCGACCAAGAATCAACGAGAAAGGAGTAACCAAGGGTGAAGTGGTGACTGGAGTATAATTTAAAAGATATTTACCTGCCTTAAAAACAGGGCGGGCCGTGGACTGATCACACAACAGAAGAAAGGAATTTATCAGGTAAGCATAAATTATGTTTTCTTCTGTTATGTGTGATCAGTCCACGGGTCATCATTACTTCTGGGATACCAATACCAAAGCAAAAGTACACGGATGACGGGAGGGATAGGCAGGCTCATTATACAGAAGGAACCACTGCCTGAAGAACCTTTCTCCCAAAAATAGCCTCCGAAGAAGCAAAAGTGTCAAATTTGTAAAATTTGGAAAAAGTATGAAGCGAAGACCAAGTTGCGGCCTTGCAAATCTGTTCAACAGAGGCCTCATTCTTAAAGGCCCAAGTGGAAGCCACAGCTCTAGTGGAATGAGCTGTAATTCTTTCAGGAGGCTGCTGTCCAGCAGTCTCATAGGCTAAACGTATTATGCTACAAAGCCAAAAAGAGAGAGAGGTAGCAGAAGCTTTTTGACCTCTCCTCTGTCCAGAATAAACGACAAACAGGGAAGAAGTTTGGCGAAAATCTTTAGTTGCCTGCAAGTAGAACTTGAGGGCACGAACTACATCCAGATTGTGTAGAAGACGTTCCTTCTTTGAAGAAGGATTTGGACACAAGGATGGAACAACAATCTCTTGATTGATATTCCTGTCAGTGACTACCTTAGGTAAGAACCCAGGTTTAGTACGCAGAACTACCTTGTCTGAGTGAAAAATCAGATAAGGAGAATCACAATGTAATGCTGATAACTCAGAGACTCTTCGAGCCGAGGAGATAGCCATTAAAAACAGAACTTTCCAAGATAACAATTTGATATCAATGGAATGAAGGGGTTCAAACGGAACACCCTGTAAAACGTTAAGAACTAAGTTTAAACTCCATGGCGGAGCAACGGTTTTAAACACAGGCTTGATCCTAGCTAAAGCCTGACAAAAAGCCTGGACGTCTGGGTATTCTGACAGACGTCTGTGTAACAAGATGGACAGAGCTGAAATCTGTCCCTTTAATGAACTGGCTGATAAACCCTTTTCTAAACCTTCTTGTAGAAAGGACAATATCCTAGGGATCCTAACCTTACTCCAGGAGTAACGTTTGGATTCACACCAGTATAGGTATTTGCGCCATATTTTATGGTAAATCTTTCTGGTAACAGGCTTCCTAGCCTGTATCAGGGTATCAATAACCGACTCAGAAAAACCACGTTTTGATAAAATCAAGCGTTCAATTTCCAAGCAGTCAGTTTCAGAGAAGTTAGATTTTGATGTTTGAATGGACCCTGTATCAGAAGGTCCTGTCTTAGAGGTAGAGACCAAGGCGGACAGGATGACATGTCCACTAGATCTGCATACCAAGTCCTGCGTGGCCATGCAGGCGCTATTAGAATCACAGATGCTCTCTCCTGTTTGATTTTGGCAATCAATCGAGGAAGCAGCGGGAAGGGTGGAAACACATAAGCCATCTCGAAGTTCCAAGGTGCTGTCAAAGCATCTATCAGAATCGCTCCCGGATCCCTGGATCTGGACCCGTAGTGAGGAAGTTTGGCGTTCTGGCGAGACGCCATGAGATCTATCTCTGGTTTGCCCCAACGTCGAAGTATTTGGGCAAAGACCTCCGGATGAAGTTCCCACTCTCCCGGATGAAAAGTCTGGCGACTCAAGAAATCCGCCTCCCAGTTCTCCACTCCCGGGATGTGGATTGCTGACAGGTGGCAAGAGTGAGACTCTGCCCAGCGAATTATCTTTGATACTTCCATCATTGCTAGGGAGCTCCTTGTCCCTCCCTGATGATTGATGTAAGCTACAGTCGTGATATTGTCCGACTGAAACCTGATGAACCCCCGAGTTGTTAATTGGGGCCAAGCCAGAAGGGCATTGAGAACTGCTCTCAATTCCAGAATGTTTATTGGAAGGAGACTCTCCTCCTGATTCCATAATCCCTGAGCCTTCAGAGAATTCCAGACAGCGCCCCAACCTAGTAGGCTGGCGTCTGTTGTTACGATTGTCCAGTCTGGCCTGCTGAATGGCATCCCCCTGGACAGGTGTGGCCGATAAAGCCACCATAGAAGAGAATTTCTGGTCTCTTGATTCAGATTCAGAGTAGGGGACAAATCTGAGTAATCCCCATTCCACTGACTTAGCATGCACAATTGCAGCGGTCTGAGGTGTAGGCGTGCAAAAGGTACTATGTCCATTGCCGCTACCATTAAGCCGATCACCTCCATGCATTGAGCTACTGACGGGTGTTGAATGGAATGAAGGACACGGCATGTATCTTGAAGCTTTGTTAACCTGTCTTCTGTCAGGTAAATCTTCATTTCTACAGAATCTATAAGAGTCCCCAAGAATGGAACTCTTGTGAGAGGAAAAAGAGAACTCTTCTTTTCGTTCACTTTCCATCCAAGCGACCTTAGAAATGCCAGAACTAACTCTGTATGAGACTTGGCAGTTTGAAAGCTTGAAGCTTGTATTAGAATGTCGTCTAGGTACGGAGCTACCGAAATCCCTCGCGGTCTTAGTACCGCCAGAAGGGCACCCAGAACCTTTGTGAAGATTCTTGGGGCCGTAGCCAATCCGAATGGAAGAGCTACGAACTGGTAGTGCCTGTCTAGGAAGGCAAACCTTAGATACCGGTGATGATCTTTGTGAATCGGTATGTGAAGGTAAGCATCTTTTAAATCCACTGTGGTCATGTACTGACCCTTTTGGATCATGGGTAAGATTGTCCGAATAGTTTCCATTTTGAACGATGGAACTCTTAGGAATTTGTTTAGAATCTTTAAATCTAAGATTGGCCTGAAAGTTCCCTCTTTTTTGGGAACCACAAACAGGTTTGAGTAGAACCCTTGTCCTTGTTCCGACTGCGGAACCGGATGGATCACTCCCATTAATAACAGATCTTGTACGCAGCGTAGAAACGCTTCTCTCTTTATCTGGTCTGTTGACAACCTTGACAGATGAAATCTCCCTCTTGGGGGAGATAATTTGAAGTCTAGAAGGTATCCCTGAGATATGATCTCTAGCGCCCAGGGATCCTGAACATCTCTTGCCCAGACCTGGGCGAAGATAGAAAGTCTGCCCCCCACTAGATCCGGTCCCGGATCGGGGGCTCTCGGTTCATGCTGTCTTTGGGGCAGCAGCAGGTTTCCTGGCCTGTTTGCCCTTGTTCCAGGACTGGTTAGGTTTCCAGCCTTGCCTGTAACGAGCAACAGCTCCTTCCTGTTTTGGTGCAGTGGAGGTTGACGCTGCTCCTGTTTTGAAATTCCGAAAGGGACGAAAATTAGACTGTCTAGCCTTAGCTTTGGCTTTGTCTTGAGGTAGGGCGTGGCCCTTACCTCCTGTAATGTCAGCGATAATTTCTTTCAAACCGGGCCCAAATAAAGACTGCCCCTTGAAAGGTATATTAAGTAACTTGGACTTAGAAGTAACATCAGCTGACCAGGATTTTAGCCACAGTGCCCTACGTGCCTGTATGGCGAATCCTGAGTTCTTAGCCGTAAGTTTGGTTAAATGTACTACGGCCTCCGAAATGAATGAATTAGATAGTTTAAGGACTCTAAGCCTGTCCATAATGTCGTCTAGCGTAGATGAACTAAGGTTCTCTTCCAGAGACTCAATCCAAAATGCTGCCGCAGCCGTAATCGGCGCGATACATGCAAGGGGTTGCAATATAAAACCTTGTTGAACAAACATTCTCTTAAGGTAACCCTCTAATTTTTTATCCATTGGATCTGAAAAAGCACAGCTATCCTCCACCGGGATAGTGGTACGCTTAGCTAAAGTAGAAACTGCTCCCTCCACCTTAGGGACCGTTTGCCATAAGTCCCGAGTGGTGGCGTCTATTGGAAACATTTTTCTAAATATTGGAGGGGGTGAGAACGGCACACCGGGTCTATCCCACTCCTTAGTAACAATTTCAGTTAATCTCTTAGGTATAGGAAAAACGTCAGTACTCGCCGGTACCGCAAAGTATTTATCCAACCTGCACAGTTTCTCTGGTATTGCAACGGTGCTACAATCATTGAGAGCTGCTAAGACCTCCCCTAGTAATACACGGAGGTTCTCCAATTTAAATTTAAAATTTGAAATATCTGAATCCAATCTGTTTGGATCAGAACCGTCACCCACAGAATGAAGCTCTCCGTCCTCATGCTCTGCAAGCTGTGACGCAGTATCAGACATGGCCCTAGTATTGTCAGCGCACTCTGTTCTCACCCCAGAGTGATCGCGCTTGCCTCTTAGTTCTGGTAATTTAGACAAAACTTCAGTCATAACAGTAGCCATATCATGTAATGTTATCTGTAATGGCCGCCCAGATGTACTAGGCGCCATAATATCACGCACCTCCCGGGCGGGAGATGCAGGTACTGCCGCGTGAGGCGAGTTAGTCGGCATAACTCTCCCCTCGCAGTTTGGTGAAATTTGTTCACATTGTACAGATTGACTTTTATTTAAAGTAGCATCAATACAGTTAGTACATAAATTTCTATTGGGCTCCACCTTGGCATTGGAACAAATGACACAGATATCTTTCTCTGAGTCAGACATGTTTAACACACTAGCAATAACTTGCAACCTGGTTATAATCTTTTTTAGCAAAAACGTACTGTGCCTCAAAGAGGTACTAAACGATTAAATGACAGTTGAGATAATGAACTGAAAAACAGTTAGAGCATCAAACTTTAAAACAACACAACTTTTAGCAAAGGTTTTGTTCCCATTAGTAAAATAACAATAATTAAATTTGAAATGAAATACAGAGCAACGTTTTTATTCACAGTCAATATAAAATTCTCACAGCTCTGCTGAGAGAATATACCTCCCTTCAAAGAAGTTTGAAGACCCCTTAGATCAGTCAGAGATGAACCGGATTATGCAGGAAATATAAGAGTAGCTGACTGGAAATTTTTGATGCGTAGCAAAGAGCGCCAAAAACGGCCCCTCCCTCTCACACACAGCAGTGAAGAGAAACGAAACTGTCACAATTAAAGCAAACAACTGCCAAGTGGAAAATAATGCCCAAATATTTATTCACTCAGTACCTCAGCAATGTAAACGATTCTACATTCCAGCAAAAACGTTTAACATGACAAATACTTATTAAAAGGATTAGTGACCTTTAACAGAGTAGTTCCGGTGAAATACCATCCCCAGAATACTGAAGTGTATACATACATGTCATTATAACGGTATAGCAGGATTTTTTCATCAATTCCATTCAGAAAATAAAAACTGCTACATACCTCAATGCAGATTCATCTGCCCGCTGTCCCCTGATCTGAAGCTTTTACCTCCCTCAGATGGCCGAGAACAGTAATATGATCTTAACTACTCCGGTTAAAATCATAGTAAAAAACTCTGGTAGATTCTTCTTCAAACTCTGCCAGAGAAGTAATAACACGCTCCGGTGCTATTGTAAAATAACAAACTTTTGATTGAAGTCATAAAAACTAAGTATAATCACCATAGTCCTCTCACACATCCTATCTAGTTGTTGGGTGCAAGAGAATGACTAGGACTGACGTAGAGGGGAGGAGCTATATCAGCTCTGCTGGGTGAATCCTCTTGCATTTCCTGTTGGGGAGGAGTTATATCCCAGAAGTAATGATGACCCGTGGACTGATCACACATAACAGAAGAAAGTATATTGCCAAAAAAAAAAAAAAAAAAAAAAAAAAAAAGTTTGCAGAGAGGAAATACCCCTTTTTGAGGAAATGAGAAAATTCTAAATACAATTTTTTTTTATATCAGGATAGGGGAGCTGACTGAAATATAGGTTCATCTGAAAAGTCAAGCACATTTTAAAACAATGGGAATTTACTTTTATTAGTCAAAGTAGCATAAAGACACAATGGTACACAAGTGTGTATAATGTTATAAACTGAACAGAATAAATACATATAGCCAACAAAGCTGGTTATAAAACTGTTATGGAGAAACAATAAAGGGTGACTCAAATTCTGTAGGGATTCTTATGTAGATACATAAAATTATGAAACTCAAATTCTGGATTCATGGGATAACTTTTCTGGGGAACCATTGTTAATTTTTATGGTTCAAATGACAAAGTTTGTTAAAAGGCTTAAAGGGACAGTCAAGACGAAAATTGTTATTGTTTAAAAAACATAATTTATGTAAGAACTTACCTGATAAATTCATTTCTTTCATATTAGCAAGAGTCCATGAGCTAGTGACGTATGGAATATACATTCCTACCAGGAGGGGCAAAGTTTCCCAAACCTCAAAATGCCTATAAATACACCCCTCACCACACCCACAAATCAGTTTAACGAATAGCCAAGAAGTGGGGTGATAAGAAAAAAGTGCGAAAGCATAAAAAATAAGGAATTGGAATAATTGTGCTTTATACAAAAAAATCATAACCACCACAAAAAGGGTGGGCCTCATGGACTCTTGCTAATATGAAAGAAATGAATTTATCAGGTAAGTTCTTACATAAATTATGTTTTCTTTCATGTAATTAGCAAGAGTCCATGAGCTAGTGACGTATGGGATAATGAATACCCAAGATGTGGATCTTCCACGCAAGAGTCACTAGAGAGGGAGGGATAAAATAAAGACAGCCAATTCCGCTGAAAAATAATCCACACCCAAAACAAAGTTTAAATCTTATAATGAAAAAAACTGAAATGATAAGCATTCTACCAAAAACTGCTTCAGAAGAAGAAAACACATCAAAATGGTAGAATTTAGTAAAAGTATGCAAAGAAGACCAAGTTGCTGCTTTGCAAATCTGATCAACCGAAGCTTCATTCTTAAATGCCCAGGAAGTAGAGACTGACCTAGTCGAATGAGCTGTAATCCTTTGAGGCAGAGATCTACCTGACTCAACATAAGCATGATGAATCAAAGACTTTAACCAAGATGCCAAGGAAATGGCAGAAGCCTTCTGACCTTTCCTAGAACCAGAAAAAATAACAAATAGACTAGAAGTCTTTCTGAAATCTTTAGTAGCTTCAACATAATATTTCAAAGCTCTAACTACATCCAAAGAATGCAACGATCTTTCCTTAGAATTCTTAGGATTAGGACACAATGAAGGAACCACAATTTCTCTACTAATGTTGTTAGAATTCACAACCTTAGGAAAAAATTTAAATGAAGTTCGCAACACCGCCTTATCCTGATGAAAAATCAGAAAAGGAGACTCACAAGAAAGGGCAGATAATTCAGAAACTCTTCTAGCAGAAGAGATGGCCAAAAGAAACAAAACTTTCCAAGAAAGTAATTTAATATCCAGCGAATGCATAGGTTCAAACGGAGGAGCTTGAAGAGCCCCCAGAACCAAATTCAAACTCCAAGGAGGAGAAATTGACTTAACAGGTTTTATACGAACCAAAGCCTGTACAAAACAATGAATATCAGGAAGACTAGCAATCTTTCTGTGAAAGAGAACAGAAAGAGCAGAGATTTGTCCCTTCAAGGAACTTGCAGACAAACCTTTATCCAAACCATCCTGAAGAAACTGTAAAATTCTAGGAATTCTAAAACAATGCCAAGAAAAATGATGAGAAGAACACCAAGAAATGTAAGTCTTCCAGACTCGATAATATATCTTTCTAGATACAGATTTACGAGCCTGTAACATAGTATTAATTACGGAGTCAGAGAAACCTCTATGACTGAGAATCAAGTGTTCAATCTCCATACCTTCAAATTTAAGGATTTGAGATCCTGATGGAAAAAAAGGACCTTGCGATAGAAGGTCTGGTCTTAATGGAAGAGTCCACGGTTGGCAAGCAGCCATCCGGACAAGATCCGCATACCAAAACCTGTGAGGCCATGCTGGAGCCACCAGCAGAACAAACGAACGCTCCTTTAGAATCTTGGAAATCACTCTTGGAAGAAGAACTAGAGGCGGAAAGATATAGGCAGGATGATACTTCCAAGGAAGTGACAATGCATCCACTGCTTCCGCCTGAGGATCCCTGGATCTGGACAGATACCTGGGAAGCTTCTTGTTTAGATGAGAAGCCATCAGATCTATTTCTGGAAGTCCCCAAATTTGAACAATCTGAAGAAATACCTCTGGGTGAAGAGACCATTCGCCCGGATGTAACGTTTGGCGACTGAGATAATCCGCTTCCCAATTGTCTATACCTGGGATATGAACCAAAGAAATTAGACAGGAGATGGATTCCGCCCATACCAGTATTCGAGATACTTCTTTCATAGCCAGAGGACTGTGAGTCCCTCCTTGATGATTGACATATGCCACAGTTGTGACATTGTCCGTCTGAAAACAAAGGAACGACTCTCTCTTTAGAAGAGGCCACGACTGAAGAGCTCTGAAAATTGCACAGAGTTCCAAAATGTTGATTGATAATCTCGCCTCCTGAGATTCCCAAACCCCTTGTGCTGTCAGAGACCCCCAAACAGCTCCCCAACCTGTCAGACTTGCATCTGTTGAGATCACAGTCCAGGTCGGAAGAACAAAAGAAGCCCCCTGAACTAAACGATGGTGGTCTGTCCACCACGTCAGAGAGTGTCGTACAATCGGTTTTAAAGATATTAATTGAGATATCTTTGTATAATCCCTGCACCACTGGTTCAGCATACAGAGCTGAAGAGGTCGCATGTGAAAAAGAGCAAAGGGGATCGCGTCCGATGTAGCAGTCATAAGACCTAGAATTTCCATGCATAAGGCTACCGAAGGGAATGATTGAGACTGAAGGTTTCGACAAGCTGAAACCAATTTCAGACGTCTCTTGTCCGTCAGAGACAGAGTCATGGACACTGAATCTATCTGGAAACCTAAAAAGGTTACCCTTGTCTGAGGAATCAACGAACTCTTTGGTAAATTGATCCTCCAACCATGTTCTTGAAGAAACGATACAAGTCGATTCGTATGAGATTCTGCTAAATGTGAAGACTGAGCAAGTACCAAGATATCGTCCAAATAAGGAAATACCACAATACCCTGTTCTCTGATTACAGATAGAAGGGCACCGAGAACCTTTGTAAAAATCCTTGGAGCTGTTGCTAGGCCAAACAGCAGAGCCACAAACTGGTAATGCTTGTCTAGGAAAGAGAATCTCAGAAACTGATAGTGATCTGGATGAATCGGAATATGCAGATATGCATCTTGTAAATCTATTGTGGACATATAATGCTCTTGCTGAACAAAAGGCAGAATAGTCCTTATAGTTACCATTTTGAATGTTGGTATCCTTACATAACGATTCAATATTTTTAAATCCAGAACTGGCCTGAAGGAATTTTCCTTCTTTTGTACAATGAAGAGATTTGAGTAAAACCCCAGCCCCTGTTCCAGAACTGGAACTGGCATAATTACTCCAGCCAACTCTAGATCTGAAACACATTTCAGAAATGCTTGAGCCTTCACTGGATTTATTGGGACACGGGAAAGAAAAAATCTTTTTGCAGGAGGCCTTATCTTGAAGCCTATTCTGTACCCTTGTGAAACAATGTTCTGGATCCAAAGATTGTGAATCGAATTGATCCAAATTTCTTTGAAAAATCGTAATCTGCCCCCTACCAGCTGGGCTGGAATGAGGGCCGCACCTTCATGTGGACTTGGGAGCTGGCTTTGGCTTTCTAAAAGGCTTGGATTTATTCCAGACTAGAGATGGTTTCCAAACTGATACCGCTCCTGTAGGGGAAGGATCAGGCTTTTGTTCCTTATTGTGACGAAAGGAACGAAAACGATTAGCAAACCTAAATTTACCTTTAGATTTTTTATCCTGTGGTAAAAAAGTTCCTTTCCCCCCAGTAACAGTTGAAATAATAGAATCCAACTGTGAACCAAACAATTTATTACCCTAGAAAGAAAGGGAAAGCAAAGTTGACTTAGAAGACATAGCAGCATTCCAAGTTTTAAGCCATAAAGCTCTTCTAGCTAAAATAGCTAAAGACATATACCTGACATCAACCCTAATGATATCAAAGATGGCATCACAAATAAAGTTATTAGCATGTTGAAGAAGATTAACAATGCTATGAGTATTATGATCTGTTACTTGTTGTGCTAAAGCCTCCAACCAGAAAGTTGAAGCTGCAGCAACATCCGCCAAAGATATAGCAGGCCTAAGAAGATTACCTGAACATAAGTAAGCTTTTCTTAGAAAGGATTCAATTTTCCTATCTAAAGGATCTGCCGTAGGAATAGTAGTACGTTTAGCAAGAGTAGAGATAGCCCCATCAACCTTAGGGATTTTGTCCCAAAACTCTAATCTGTCAGATGGCACAGGATATAATTGCTTAAACCGTTTAGAAGGAGTAAATGAATTACCCAAATTATTCAATTCCCTAGAAATTACTTCAGAAATAGCATCAGGGACGGGAAAAATCTCTGGAATAACTACAGGAGGTTTAAAAACCGTATTCAAACGTTTAGATTTAGTATCAAGAGGACCAGATTCCTCTATTTCTAATGCAATTAAGACTTCTTTAAGCAAAGAACGAATAAATTCCATTTTAAATAAATATGAAGATTTATCAGTATCAACCTCTGAAACAGAATCCTCTGAACCAGAGGAATCATTATCAGAATCAGAATGATGATGTTCATTTAAAAATTCATCTGAAAAATGAGAAGTTTTAAAAGACCTTTTACGTTTACTAGAAGGAGGAATAACAGACATAGCCTTCTTAATAGATTTAGAAACAAAATCTCTTATGTTAACAGGAACACCCTGAATATTAGATGTTGATGGAACAGCAACAGGTAATGGAACATTACTAAAGGAAATATTATCTGCATTAACAAGTTTGTCATGACATTCATTACAAACAACAGCCGGAGGAGAAGTATCTTCTGATTCAGGGTCAATCTGAGACATCTTGCAATATGTAATAGAAAAAAACACATATAAAGCAAAATTGATCAAATTCCTTAAAAGACAGTTTCAGGAATGGGAAAAAATGCCAATGAACAAGCTTCTAGCAACCAGAAGCAAATAAACAATGAGACTTAAATAATGTGGAGACAATAATGACGCCCACATTTTTTAGCGCCAAAAAAGACGCCCACATTATTTGGCGCCTAAATGCTTTAAACGCCAAAAATGACGCCACATCCGGTAACGCCGACATTTTTGGAGCAAAAACGTCAAAAAATGACGCAACTTCCGGCGACAAGTATGACGCCGGAAATGACCAAGAAAATGTTTGCGCCAAAAAAGTCCGCGCCAAGAATGACGCAATAAAATGAAGCATTTTCAGCCCCCGCGAGCCTAACAGCCCACAGGAGAAAAGTCAAATTTTAAGGTAAGAAAAAATTGATTATTCAAATGCATTATCCCAAATAATGAAACTGACTGTCTGAAATAAGGAATGTTGAACATCCTGAATCAAGGCAAATAAATGTTTAAACACATATATTTAAAACTTTATAAAAAAGTGCCCAACCATAGCTTAGAGTGTCACAGAAAATAAGACTTACTTACCCCAGGACACTCATCTACATGTAGTAGAAAGCCAAACCAGTACTGAAACGAGAATCAGTAGAGGTAATGGTATATATAAGAGTATATCGTCGATCTGAGAAGGGAGGTAAGAGATGAATCTCTACGACCGATAACAGAGAACCTATGAAATAGACCCCGTAGAAGGAGATCATTGAATTCAAATAGGCAATACTCTCTTCACATCCCTCTGACATTCACTGCACACAGAGGAAAACCGGGCTCCAGCCTGCTGCAAAGCGCATATCAACGAAGAATCTAGCACAAACTTACTTCACCACCTCCATGGGAGGCAAAGTTTGAAAAACTGATTTGTGGGTGTGGTGAGGGGTGTATTTATAGGCATTTTGAGGTTTGGGAAACTTTGCCCCTCCTGGTAGGAATGTATATCCCATACGTCACTAGCTCATGGACTCTTGCTAATTACATGAAAGAAAGATAGATAACGCCTTTACTACCCATTCCCCAGCTTTGCACAACCAACATTGTTATATTAAAGGGCCATTGAACACCAGATTTTTATTTGCATAAATGTTTTGTAGATAATCCATTTATATAGCCAATCTGGGAGTGTTTTTGTAACAATATTTAGTTTTGCTTATATTTTTTAATAACATTGTGCTGATTTTCATACTCCTAACCCAGCCCCAAAGTCTCATATGTATACATGCGTTTACAGTCTACTACTGGCTTCTGTTTGTCTTATATGTCTTTTCATATGAAGGGGGAGAGTGTCTGCTCCCAGCCCCTTTCACTGGGTGCCCCAGCTTAACCTCAGCAACAGTGCTAAACTGGGAGCTTCTAAGTAAGTTTTTATAAGGCTTTATTCTGGATTTTTAGATCACTATCTGTGCATATTCTTATTTATAGTAGTGTCTATTACATGCAGTTATATGAAAAATGGTGTATACTGTCACTTTAATATACTTTATAACATTTAAACCTCTAACTTTCTGCTTGTTTCTAAACCGCTACAGACAAGAGACTGATAAATTCATTTGGGCTATATAGAGAACATTGTGCTTTCTCCCATGGAGTTGTGGCTGACACTGAACTCATTGGCTAAAATGCAATTCAATAGTTAATAGCCATGTGATCAGGGGGCTGTCAGAAGAGGCTTAGATACAAGGTAATCACAGAGGTAAAACGTGTATCAATATCTTCATGTTGGCTGTGCAAAACTGGGGAATGGGTAATAAAGGGATTGTCTATCTTTTTAAGCAAACATTTTGGAGTTGACTATCCCTTTAATTATACAGCACAAATGGAAATTCTAGTGGCAAGTATAAACTGAATTAGCCACACTGAAGAAATCAAATTAGACCACTACAGCGAGATAACAGAGGAAAGTTCCACTATATGGATTATTAATGATTGTATAGATTAGACTACATTTTAAACTGAAGCTCTCAAAAAAACAAAATTTATGCTTACCTGATAAATTTCTTTCTTTTGCGATGTACCGAGTCCACGGTTTCATCCTTACTTGTGGGGATATTATCCTTCCTAACAGGAAGTGACAAAGAGAGCACCACAGCAGAGCTGTCTATTTAGCTCCCATCTTAACTCCACCCCCCAGTCATTCGACCGAAGGCCAAGGAAGAAAAAGGAGAAACTATAAGGTGCCGAGGTGACTGAAGTTTTCAATGAAAAAATACTGTCTTGAATAGACAGGGCGGGCCGTGGACTCGGTACATCGCAAAAAAAGAAATTTATCAGGTAAGCATAAATTTTGTTTTCTTTTGCAAGATGTACCGAGTCAACGTTTTCATCCTTACTTGTGGGATACCAATACCAAAGCTTTAGGACACGGATGAAGGGAGGGACAAGACAGGAGCCTAAACGGAAGGCAACACTGCTTGCAAAACCTTTCTCCCAAAAATAGCATCCGAAGAAGCAAAAGTATCAAATTTGTAAAATTTGGAAAAGGTATGAAGCGAAGACCAAGTCGCAGCCTTACAAATCTGTTCAACAGAAGCATCATTTTTAAAAGCCCATGTGTAAGCCACCGCTCTAGTAGAGTGAGCAGTAATTCTTTCAGGAGGCTGCTGTCCAGCAGTCTCATAAGCCAAACAGATTATGCTTTTCAGCCAAAAAGAAAGACAGGTAGCCGTAGCCTTTTGATCCCTACGTTTTCAAGAATAGACATCAAACAAAGAAGAAGTTTGACGAAAATCTTTGGTTGCCTGCAAATAGAACTTCAAAGCACGAACCACGTCCAAGTTGTGCAATAAACGTTCCTTCTTAGAAGAAGGATTAGGACACAGAGAAGGAACAACAATCTCCTGATTGATATTCCTGTTAGTAACAACCTTAGGGAGGAACCCAGGTTTGGTACGCAAAACCACCTTATCAGCATGGAAAACAAGATAAGGCGAGTCACATTGTAATGCAGATAGTTCAGAAACCTTTACCCTTCCTGCTTAGAGCCGGCAAAGAGAATGACTGGGGGGGGGTGGAGTTAAGGGGGGAGCTATATAGACAGCTCTGCTGTGGTGCTCTCTTTGTCACTTCCTGTTAGGAAGGATAATATCCCCACAAGTAAGGATGAAACCGTGGACTCGGTACATCTTGCAAAAGAAAGGAAATTTATGCTTACCTGATAAATTTATTTCTTTTACGATATGACGAGTCCACGGATTTCCTCCTTACTTATGGGATATCGCCTCCTGGTCAGCAGGAGGAGGCAAAGAGCTCCACAGCAGAGCTGTATATATAGCCCCTCCCTTCCCTCCCCCTCCAGTCATTCGACCGAAGTTAGGAAGAGAAAGGAAAGGCAAAGGAGCAGAGGTGACTGAAGTTTAACAAAAACAAAAACCTGTCTCTTTAGAAAAAAATAACAGGGTGGGCTGTGGACTCGTCATATCGTAAAAGAAATAAATTTATCAGGTAAGCATAAATTTCCTTTTCTTTTACAAGATATGATGAGTCCACGGATTTCATCCTTACTTATGGGATACAATACCAAAGCTATAGGCCACGGATGAAAGGGAGGGACAAGACAGGAACCTAAACAGAAGGCACCACTGCTTGAAGAACCTTTCTCCCCAAAACAGCCTCAGATGAAGCAAAAGTATCGAATTTGTAAAATTTGGAAAAAGTATGAAGAGACGACCAAGTTGTAGCCTTGCAAATCTGTTCAACAGAAGCATCATTTTTAAATGCCCATGAGGAAGCCACAGCCCTAGTAGAATGAGCCGTAATTCGTTCTGGAGGCTGCTGTCCAGCAGTCTCATATGCAACACGGATGATACTTTTCAACCAAAAAGAAAGAGAGGTAGCCGTAGCTTTCTGACCTCCAAGTTTCCCAGCTAACACAACAAATAAGGAAGATGTTTGACGAAACTCTTTAGTCGCCTGTAAGTAGAACTTCAAGGCACGGACTACGTCTAAATTATGTAACAGACGCTCCCGTTCTTAGAGGAAGGGTTAGGACACAAGGAAGGAAGGAACAACAATTTCCTGATTAATAATCTTGTTAGAAACAACCTTAGGAAGAAAACCAGGTTTGGTACGTAACACCACCTTATCAGCATGGAAAATAAGATAAGGAGAATCAAATTGTAAAGCCGAAAGCTCAGAAACTCTGCAAGCAGAATAAAAAGGCAAGCAAAAATAAAACTTTCCAAGATAATAACTTAATATCTATGGAATTCATGGGTTCAAACGGAACCCCTTAAAGAACCTTAAGAACTAAATTCAAACTCCAAGGAGGAGCAATTGGTCTAAACACAGGCCTGATTCTAGTCAGAGCCTGACAAAAAGATTGAACATCTGGAACATCTGACAGACATTTGTGTAACAAAATGGACAAAGCAGAAATCTGTCCCTTTAAGGAACTTGCTAACAACCCTTTCTCCAATCCTTCTTGGAGAAAAGATAAAATCCTGGGAATCCGAACCTTACTCCATGAGTAACCCTTGGATTTGCACCAAAAAAGATATTTACGCCATATCTTATGGTAAATCTTTCTAGTAACAGGCTTACGTGCCTG
This sequence comes from Bombina bombina, assembly GCF_027579735.1. NCBI lineage: Eukaryota > Metazoa > Chordata > Amphibia > Anura > Bombinatoridae > Bombina > Bombina bombina. The sequence continues at coordinate 1,107,347,567 of NC_069502.1, read as the reverse complement.
AATCAAGGTAGCAATGACAGAATCAGAAAAACCTTGCTTAGATAAAATTAAGCATTCAATCTCCAAGCAGTCAGCTGTAGAGAAATTAGATTTGGATGATGAAAGGGACCCTGAATGAGAAGGTCCTGTCTCAATGGAAGCCTCCACGGTGGCAGAGAGGACATGTCCACCAGATCGGCATACCAAGTCCTGCGAGGCCACGCAGGAGCGATTAGATTAGAATCACTGAAGCCTGCTCCTGTTTGATTCTTGCAATCACCCGGGGAAGGAGAGCAAACGGTGGAAACACATAAGCTAGGTTGAACGACCAAGGCACTGCCAGTGCATCTATCAGTTCGGCCTGAGGATCCCTGGACCTGGATCCATACCTTGGGAGCTTGGCATTTTGCCGAGATGCCATCAGATCCAATTCCGGATTGCCCCACCTGAGAATCAGAGTCGAAGACCTCCGGGTGAAGTTCCCATTCCCCCGGATGAAATGTCTGCCTGCTCAAAAAATCCGCCTCCCAGTTGTCCACTCCTGGGATGTAGATTGCTGACAGATAACAAGAGTGAGCCTCCGCCCACTGAATTATCTTGGATACCTCTATCATCACTAAGGAACTCCTTGTTCCTCCCTGATGATTGATGTCAGCCACAGTCGTGATGTTGGCCGATTGAAATCGGATGAATTTGGCCGAAGCCAACTGAGGCCAAGCTTGAAGAGCATTGAATATTGCTCTCAACTCCAGAATGTTGATGGGAAGTAGAGCCTCCGCTCGAGTCCACACTCCCTGAGCTTTCAGGGAATTCCAGACTGCACCCCATCCTAGTAGACTGGCATCCGTTGTTACCATCACCCATGAAGGTCTGCGGAAGCACGACCCTTGAGACAGATGATCCAGCGACAACCTCCAAAGAAGAGAGACTCTTGTCTCCTGATCCAGATCTATCTGAGGAGACAAATCTGCATAATTTCCATTCCACTGCCTGAGCATGCTCAGTTGTAGAGGTCTGAGATGAAAACGAGCAAACGGAATGATGTCCATTGCCGCCACCATCAATCCAATTACCTCCATGCACTGGGCCACTGATGGCTGAGGATTGGACTGAAGGGCTCGGCATTTATTCAGAATTTTTAACTTTCTGACCGTCAAGAAAATTTTCATGGATACTGAATCTATTATAGTTCCCAGGAAAGGAACCCTTGTCTTGGAATTAGTGAACTCTTTTCTAGATTCACCTTCCACCCATGAGTCCTTAAAAAGGACAGAACCAAGTCGGTATGAGACTTTGTCAGATGGTAAGACGACACCTGGATTAGAATATCGTCCAGATAAGGCGCCACTGCGATGCCCCGTAGTCTGAGAACCGCTAGCAAAGACCCTAGAACATTTGTGAAGATCCTGGGTGCCGTGGCCAACCCGAAGGGAAGAGCCACAAACTGAAAATGTTTGTCCAGGAAAGCAAACCTTAGAAATTGGTGATGATCTCTGTTGATAGGGATGTGAAGATATGCTTCCTTTAAATCCACGGTAGTCATATATTGACCCTTCTGGATCAACGGAAGAATTGTCCGAATCGTCCCTATCTTGTAGGATGGGACTCTGAGAAACTTGTTTAGACTCTTGAGATCTAAAATGGGTCTGAACGTTCCCTCTTTTTTGGGAACTACGAAAAGATTTGAGCAAAATCCCTGCCCCTGTTCCTGTATTGGAACGGGACGAATTACTCCCATAGTGGAGAGGTCTTCTACACAACGTAAGAACGCCTCTCTTTTTGTCTGGTCTACAGACAATCGTGAAAGAAGAAACCTTCCCCTTTGGAGGGAATTTTTGAACTCTAATTGATACACCCCCTGGGACACAATCTCTAGTGTCCAGGGATCCTAAACATCTCTTGTCCAAGCCTGAACAAAGAGAGAAAGTCTGCCCCCTACTAGATCCGATCCCGGATCAGGGGCCGCCCCTTTATACTGTCTTGGGAGCAGCAGCAGGCTTCTTGGGTTGTTTACCCTTGTTCCAAGCCTGATTGGGTCTCCAGACGGTCTTGGCTTGTGCCAAGTTCCCTTCCTGTTTAGTGGACGAGGAAGAAGGGATTCCCTTGAAATTTCGAAAGGAACGAAAATTACTCTGTCTCCTCTGTTTAGATGTCTTATCCTGAGGGAGGAGGTGACCTTTACCTCCGGTAATGTCAGAAATGATCTCTTTCAATTCAGGCCCGAATAGGGTCTTTCCTTTGAAAGGAATAGTCAATAGCTTTGATTTAGAGGATACATCGGCAGACCAAGACTAACCATAAAGCTCTACGCGCTAGAATGGCAAATCCTGCATTTTTAGCCACCAACTTGGCGATTTGAAAAGCGGCATCAGTAATAAAAGAATTAGCCAGCCTAAGGGCCTTAATTCTGTCTAGAATTTCCTCTAAATGAGTCTCAGTCTTAAGAGACTCTTCTAAGGCGTCAAACCAAAAGGCAGCCGCGGTTGTAACTGGTACAATACAAGCTGTCGGTTGCAAAAGAAAACCCTGGTGAACAAAGAGCTTCTTTAGAAGACCGTCCAATTTTTTGTCCATAGGAACTTTGAAAGCACAACTGTCCTCAATAGGAATAGTTGTTCGCTTAGCCAGAGTAGATATAGTTCCCTCCATCTTAGGGACTGTTTGCCAAGAATCCCGAACAGTGTCATCTATAGGATACATTTTCTTAAAATTAGGATAGGGTGAGAACGGGATACCCGGTCTTTCCCATTCCCGCAAAATAATTTCCGAAATTCTCTTAGGAACCAGAAACACATCCATCTTACACAATTTCTCTGGAGGTACCACTATAGAGTCAGAATCATCCAGAGTCGCTAAAACCTCCCTAAGTAACAGGCGGAGGTGTTCCAGCTTAAATCTAAAGGACATGACATTCGAGTCAGTCTGAGGTAACACACTCCCCGATTCAGAGAGTTCCCCCTCAGACAGAAGTTCCCTACCCTCCAACTCAGATCCCTGTGAGGGTATATCAGAGATAGCCATCAAGGCGTCAGAAGTTGCAGGGACCACATGGGTCTCAGTCCTGCTACGTTTGCCCTGTAACATTGGCAACTTAGACAAGACTTCTGTGAGGGTGGATGACATAACTGCAGCCATATCCTGCAAGGTAAATGAAGTAGATGCCGTTGAGGAACATGGCATCGTTTGCGTGGGCGTTAAAGGCTGTGACGCTTGGGGAGAAATTAGCGGCATACCCCGAGTCTCATTGGTCTGAGGGCAATCTCCAGGCATATCTGTATTAGAAAATATCTTCTCTTTACATTGTAAGGCCCTCTCTAAACAAGTGTCACATAGGGTAACAGGGGGTTCCACAATGGCATTTAGACACATAGGACATGTGCTTTGTTCAGTGTCCTCCATGATACACAGCAAAACAAGCAAGTTGGTCATTTAAATAAATTTTTAATAACAGAGTAGGTACTGTGTCTTTATAAGAAAAAACTCTCTGTAACAAAACATCCGTATAGGCCAAAAAAATAAACCTCCTTAATTAAACTTATTTTTCATTAGTAAGTCATATAGCTTTAAGGGGACAAATAGTACAGTTTTATAAGAAAAAAAGCTAAACTTAGTCACCCCGCCACAGCTCTGCTGCGGCTCCTACCTCCACCTGTGTCGCGACCTCTCACCCGGCACACCTACGATCGCCTGCACTAGATGTCAAACAAGCGCACTAGGAGCTGAAAAGAAAGTGCTGCTGTCGGAACCCAGCTAAAAACAACTGCACGAAAGCGCGCTAACACCAAGCCCCGCCCATCGTGGGCGTAAACAAACGGAGAACCACAAACAGAGCCGCCATGTTTTGGAAACGTAATAATCACAAACGTTCCCTCTTCTTTGTCTGTATATGCCTATATTACTCCCAGCGTCAGCCTTGAATACAAGTTGCCCAAATATTGTGTGTCACCACGATCCCCCAGCGCTTCTAGTCCCTCTGAGTCTCACTAGAATATCTGGGGGAAAAAATACACACAATCTGACGGTTCTCAGTCCCTGTTAGTGAGAATCTGCATAATGCCACAGATAAAAACAATATGACAGTTGAGAATCCCTTAGTATTAGTGAGATCTGTATACTGCCCAAATAAGCCTTAAGTCTGTGTTTGATATAAACCAAGGTCTTAGCACAGTCACTTCTGAGATAAGCTGCAGAACCCCAGAAAGAAAAGACTGCACTTACCTTCATGTTGAGGAACAACATGAGAAATCCCAGTGTCAAGAGGCCTCTTCTCCCTCCTGAGGTCCTGTGAAGTACAGATAGGTCTCAGTTAATTCTCTCTAAGACCAATACTGAGGAGCAGTATAATGATGGGAGGCACAGTGCAGGATAAAACCTCACCAGTTCCCATAATCATAACTTCCAGAAACTGCTCCTAAAGAAAAATAGTACACATCGGCACCATTTAAAAATAAAAAACTCTTGATTGAAGAATCTAAACTAACACCTCACTTTACCTCACTCCTATCACTAACGCAGGCAAAGAGAATGACTGGAGGGGGAGGGAAGGGAGGGGCTATATATACACATCTCTGCTGTGGAGCTCTTTGCCTCCTCCTGCTGACCAGGAAGCGATATCCCATAAGTAAGGATGAAATCCGTGGACTCGTCATATCTTGTAAAAGAAACAGTGTTTCTTTCATGTAATTAGCAAGAGTCCATGAGCTAGTGACGTATGGGATATACATTCCTACCAGGAGGGGCAAAGTTTCCCAAACCTCAAAATGCCTATAAATACACCCCTCACCACACCCACAATTCAGTTTTACAAACTTTGCCTCCGATGGAGGTGGTGAAGTAAGTTTGTGCTAGATTCTACGTTGATATGCGCTCCGCAGCAAGTTGGAGCCCGGTTTTCCTCTCAGCGTGCAGTGAATGTCAGAGGGATGTGAGGAGAGTATTGCCTATTTGAATGCAGTGATCTCCTTCTACGGGGTCTATTTCATAGGTTCTCTGTTATCGGTCGTAGAGATTCATCTCTTACCTCCCTTTTCAGATCGACGATATACTCTTATATATACCATTACCTCTGCTGATTCTCGTTTCAGTACTGGTTTGGCTATCTGCTATATGTAGATGAGTGTCCTGGGGTAAGTAAGTCTTATTTTCTGTGACACTCCAAGCTATGGTTGGGCACTTTTGTTTATAAAGTTCTAAATATATGTATTCAAACATTTATTTGCCTTGACTCAGAATGTTCAACTTTCCTTATTTTCAGACAGTCAGTTTCATATTTGGGATAATGCATTTTAATTTAACATTTTTCTTACCTTAAAATTTGACTTTTTCCCTGTGGGCTGTTAGGCTCGCGGGGGCTGAAAATGCTTCATTTTATTGCGTCTTTCTTGGCGCGGACTTTTTTGGCGCAAAAATTCTATTTCCGTTTCCGCCGTCATACGTGTCGCCGGAAGTTGCGTCATTTTTTGACGTTATTTTGCGCCAAAAATGTCGGCGTTCCGGATGTGGCGTCATTTTTGGCGCCAAAAAGCATTTAGGCGCCAAATAATGTGGGCGTCTTATTTGGCGCTAAAAAATATGGGCATCTCTTTTTGTCTCCACATTATTTAAGTCTCATTTTTCATTGCTTCTGGTTGCTAGAAGCTTGTTCTTTGGCAATTTTTCCCATTCCTGAAACTGTCATTTAAGGAATTTGATCAATTTTGCTTTATATATATGTTGTTTTTTCTCTTACATATTGCAAGATGTCTCACGTTGCATCTGAGTCAGAAGATACTACAGGAAAATCGCTGTCAAGTGCTGAATCTACCAAAGCTAAGTGTATCTGCTGTAAACTTTTGGTAGCTATTCCTCCAGCTGTTGTTTGTATTGATTGTCATGACAAACTTGTTAAAGCAGATAATATTTCCATTAGTAAAGTACCATTGCCTGTTGCAGTTCCTTCAACATCTAAGGTGCAGAATGTTCCTGATAATATAAGAGATTTTGTTTCTGAATCCATAAAGAAGGCTATGTCTGTTATTTCTCCTTCTAGTAAACGTAAAAAATCTTTTAAAACTTCTCTCCCTACAGATGAATTTTTAAATGAACATCATCATTCTGATTCTGATGATTCCTCTGGTTCAGAGGATTCTGTCTCAGAGGTTGATGCTGATAAATCTTCATATTTATTTAAAATGGAATTTATTCGTTCTTTACTTAAAGAAGTACTAATTGCTTTAGAAATAGAGGATTCTGGTCCTCTTGATACTAATTCTAAATGTTTAGATAAGGTATTTAAAGCTCCTGTGGTTATTCCAGAAGTTTTTCCTGTTCCTAATGCTATTTCTGCAGTAATTTCCAAAGAATGGGATCATTTGGGTAATTCATTTACTCCTTCTAAACGTTTTAAGCAATTATATCCTGTGCCGTCTGACAGATTAGAATTTTGGGACAAGATCCCTAAAGTTGATGGGGCTATTTCTACCCTTGCTAAACGTACTACTATTCCTACGTCAGATGGTACTTCGTTTAAGGATCCTCTAGATAGGAAAATTGAATCCTTTCTAAGAAAAGCTTATCTGTGTTCAGGTAATCTTCTTAGACCTGCTATATCTTTGGCTGATGTTGCTGCAGCTTCAACTTTTTGGTTGGAAACTTTAGCGCAACAAGTAACACATCGTGATTCTCATGATATTATTATTCTTCTTCAGCATGCTAATAATTTTATCTGTGATGCTATTTTTGATATTATCAGAGTTGATGTCAGGTTTATGTCTCTAGCTATTTTAGCTAGAAGAGCTTTATGGCTTAAAACTTGGAATGCTGATATGGCTTCTAAATCAACTTTACTTTCCATTTCTTTCCAGGGTAACAAATTATTTGGTTCTCAGTTGGATTCCATTATTTCAACTGTTACTGGTGGGAAAGGAACTTTTTTACCACAGGATAAAAAATCTAAAGGTAAAAACAGGGCTTATAATCGTTTTCGTTCCTTTCGTTTCAACAAAGAACAAAAGCCTGATCCTTCATCCTCAGGAGCAGTTTCAGTTTGGAGACCATCTCCAGTCTGGAATAAATCCAAGCCAGCTAGAAAGGCAAAGCCTGCTTCTAAGTCCACATGAAGGTGCGGCCCTCATTCCAGCTCAGCTGGTAGGGGGCAGGTTACGTTTTTTCAAGGAAATTTGGATCAATTCTGTTCACAATCTTTGGATTCAGAGCATTGTTTCAGAAGGGTACAGAATTGGTTTCAAGTTGAGACCTCCTGCAAAGAGATTTTTTCTTTCCCGTGTCCCAGTAAATCCAGTAAAAGCTCAAGCATTTCTGAAATGTGTTTCAGATCTAGAGTTGACTGGAGTAATTATGCCAGTTCCAGTTCCGGAACAGGGGATGGGGTTTTATTCAAATCTCTTCATTGTACCAAAGAAGGAGAATTCTTTCAGACCAGTTCTGGATCTAAAAATATTGAATCGTTATGTAAGGATACCAACATTCAAGATGGTAACTGTAAGGACTATCTTACCTTTTGTTCAGCAAGGGAATTATATGTCCACAATAGATTTACAGGATGCATATCTGCATATTCCGATTCATCCAGATCATTATCAGTTCCTGAGATTCTCGTTTCTGGACAAGCATTACCAATTTGTGGCTCTGCCGTTTGGCCTAGCTACAGCTCCAAGAATTTTTACAAAGGTTCTCGGTGCCCTGCTGTCTGTAATCAGAGAACAGGGTATTGTGGTATTTCCTTATTTGGACGATATCTTGGTACTTGCTCAGTCTTTACATTTAGCAGAATCTCATACGAATCGACTTGTGTTGTTTCTTCAAGATCATGGTTGGAGGATAAATTTACCAAAAAGTTCTTTGATTCCTCAGACAAGGGTAACTTTTCTGGGTTTCCAGATGGATTCAGTGTCCATGACTCTGTCTTTAACAGACAAGAGACGTCTAAAGTTGATTGCAGCTTGTCGAAACCTTCAGTCACAATCATTCCCTTCGGTAGCCTTATGAATGGAAATTCTAGGTCTTATGACTGCTGCATCGGACGCGATCCCCTTTGCTCGTTTTCACATGCGACCTCTTCAGCTCTGTATGCTGAAGCAATGGTGCAAGGATTACACGAAGATATCTCAATTAATATCTTTAAAACCGATTGTTCGACACTCTCTAACATGGTGGACAGATCACCATCGTTTAATTCAGGGGGCTTCTTTTGTGCTTCCGACTTGGACTGTAATTTCAACAGATGCAAGTCTCACAGGTTGGGGAGCTGTGTGGGGATCTCTGACGGCACAAGGAGTTTGGGAATCTCAGGAGGTGAGATTACCGATCAATATTTTGGAACTCCGTGCAATTTTCAGAGCTCTTCAGTTTTGGCCTCTTCTGAAGAGAGAATCGTTCATTTGTTTTCAGACAGACAATGTCACAACTGTGGCATACATCAATCATCAAGGAGGGACTCACAGTCCTCTGGCTATGAAAGAAGTATCTCGAATTTTGGTTTGGGCGGAATCCAGCTCCTGTCGAATCTCTGCGGTTCATATCCCAGGTGTAGACAATTGGGAAGCGGATTATCTCAGTCGCCAAACGTTGCATCCGGGCGAATGGTCTCTTCACCCAGAGGTATTTCTTCAGATTGTTCAAATGTGGGAACTTCCAGAAATAGATCTGATGGCGTCCCATCTAAACAAGAAACTTCCCAGGTATCTGTCCAGATCCCGGGATCCTCAGGCGGAGGCAGTGGATGCATTATCACTTCCTTGGAAGTATCATCCTGCCTATATCTTTCCGCCTCTAGTTCTTCTTCCAAGAGTAATCTCCAAGATTCTGAAGGAATGCTCGTTTGTTCTGCTGGTAGCTCCGGCATGGCCTCACAGGTTTTGGTATGCGGATCTTGTCCGGATGGCCTCTTGCCAACCGTGGACTCTTCCGTTAAGACCAGACCTTCTGTCACAAGGTCCTTTTTTCCATCAGGATCTGAAATCCTTAAATTTAAAGGTATGGAGATTGAACGCTTGATTCTTGGTCAAAGAGGTTTCTCTGACTCTGTGATTAATACTATGTTACAGGCTCGTAAATCTGTATCTAGAGAGATATATTATAGAGTCTGGAAGACTTATATTTCTTGGTGTCTTTCTCATCATTTTTCCTGGCATTCTTTTAGAATACCGAGAATTTTACAGTTTCTTCAGGATGGTTTAGATAAGGGTTTGTCCGCAAGTTCTTTGAAAGGACAAATCTCTGCTCTTTCTGTTCTTTTTCACAGAAAGATTGCTATTCTTCCTGATATTCATTGTTTTGTACAAGCTTTGGTTCGTATAAAACCTGTCATTAAGTCAATTTCTCCTCCTTGGAGTTTGAATTTGGTTCTGGGAGCTCTTCAAGCTCCTCCGTTTGAACCTATGCATTCATTGGACATTAAATTACTTTCTTGGAAAGTTTTGTTCCTTTTGGCCATCTCTTCTGCCAGAAGAGTTTCTGAATTATCTGCTCTTTCTTGTGAGTCTCCTTTTCTGATTTTTCATCAGGATAAGGCGGTGTTGCGAACTTCTTTTGAATTTTTACCTAAAGTTGTGAATTCCAACAATATTAGTAGAGAAATTGTGGTTCCTTCATTATGTCCTAATCCTAAGAATTCTAAGGAGAAATCGTTGCATTCTTTGGATGTTGTTAGAGCTTTGAAATATTATGTTGAAGCTACGAAATCTTTTCGTAAGACTTCTAGTCTATTTGTTATCTTTTCCGGTTCTAGAAAAGGCCAGAAAGCTTCTGCCATTTCTTTGGCATCTTGGTTGAAATCTTTAATTCATCTTGCCTATGTTGAGTCGGGTAAAACTCCGCCTCAGAGAATTACAGCTCATTCTACTAAGTCAGTTTCTACTTCCTGGGCGTTTAGGAATGAAGCTTCGGTTGACCAGATCTGCAAAGCAGCAACTTGGTCCTCTTTGCATACTTTTACTAAATTCTACCATTTTGATGTATTTTCTTCTTCTGAAGCAGTTTTTGGTAGAAAAGTACTTCAGGCAGCGGTTTCAGTTTGAATCTTCTGCTTATGTTTTTCGTTAAACTTTATTTTGGGTGTGGATTATTTTCAGCAGGAATTGGCTGTCTTTATTTTATCCCTCCCTCTCTAGTGACTCTTGTGTGGAAAGATCCACATCTTGGGTAGTCATTATCCCATACGTCACTAGCTCATGGACTCTTGCTAATTACATGAAAGAAAACATAATTTATGTAAGAACTTACCTGATAAATTCATTTCTTTCATATTAGCAAGAGTCCATGAGGCCCGCCCTTTTTTTGTGGTGGTTATGATTTTGTATAAAGCACAATTATTCCAATTCCTTATTTTATATGCTTTCGCACTTTTTTATCACCCCACTTCTTGGCTATTCGTTAAACTGAATTGTGGGTGTGGTGAGGGGTGTATTTATAGGCATTTTGAGGTTTGGGAAACTTTGCCCCTCCTGGTAGGAATGTATATCCCATACATCACTAGCTCATGGACTCTTGCTAATATGAAAGAAATGAATTTATCAGGTAAGTTCTTACATAAATTATGTTTTTTCAAAATATGCACTGTACATATAACAAAAAACAAATGCTAATGCTAATAATCTTAAATGTGGTGCCTGACCCCTCCCCCCTTTTTCACTACCATTATTATTACTGTTAAAGTCTTCTAACAAGTTATTTCTTAACCTAGGACTGCTGAAAAGTATTTTAAGATGTATTACCTCTGCCAGCAATGAGCGTGCATTATATGTCCACAGCTACCCGTGTGAGTCCCACATGATAAATCTGGATGCATAAACAATGGATCGTAGTTTTCTATAAAAAATAAATAAATATGAAAATAGTTAATTATGAAAATGTAAACAAATCACAAAAAAATAACATTAGGACAACAAACAATACACAAAAACTTTATTCAACAACCACCAAAAGAAAGGATCATCCCTAAATGTTTCAGTTGCTATACTGCACACAGTTTCCTAAGCTATATCATTATTAAAATACAACAACTTTTTAAATTATGGAGAGGTGAAAAGTGAATTTAAAATCCTCCACTTAGCACAAAATATAAAGAAAATAACTCATTGTGAAGTTTATTTAACAAATCTAAACAAGTGAGGAGACGTGCTTTTCCTGGAAAAAGGAAATTTATGCTTACCTGATAAATCGATTTCTTATACGATACAATGAGTCCACGGATTCATCCTTACTTGTGGGATATTATCCTCCTGCTAAGAGGAAGTGGCAAAGAGCAGCAGAGCTGTATATATAGCTCCTCCCTTCTCTCCACCCCCAGTCATTCGACCGAAGGTATAGGAAGAGAAAAGAAAAGCTAAAAGGTGCAGAGGTGACTGAAGTTTTGAAAACAAAAATATAATCTGTCTAATATGACAGGGAGGGCCGTGGACTCGTCGTATCGTAGAAGAAGTCAATTTATCAGGTTAGCATAAATTTCCTTTTCTTCTACTAGATACGAGGAGTCCACGGATTCATATATATATGGGATACAATACCAAAGCAACAGGACACGGATGAACGGGAGGGACAAGACAGATACCTAAACGGAAGGCACCACTGCTTGAATAACTTTTCTCCCAAAAATAGCCTCAGAAGAAGCAAAAGTATCAAATTTGTAAAATTTGGAAAAAGTATGAAGGGAGGACCAAGTCGCAGCCTTACAAATCTGTTCAACAGAAGCATCGTTTTTAAAAGCCCATGTAGAAGCCACCGCTCTAGTAGAATGAGCCGTAATCTTTTCAGGAGGCTGCTGTCCAGCAGTCTCGTATGCCAAACGGATGATGCTTTTCAGCCAAAAAAAAAAGAGGTAGCCGTAGCATTTTGACCCCTACGCTTCCCAGAATAAACAACGAATAGGGAAGATGTTTGACGGAAATCCTTGGTCGCTTGTAAGTAAAACTTCAAGGCACGACCCACGTCCAAGCTATGTAACAGACGCTCCTTCTTAGAAGAAGGATTAGGACACAAAGAACGAACAACAATTTCCTGATTAATATTTTTATTTGAAACAACCTTAGGAAGGAATCCAGGTTTAGTACGCAAAACCACCTTATCAGAATGGAATATAAGATAAGGCAAGTCACATTGTAACGCAGAAAGCTCAGAAACTCTTCGAGCAGAAGAGATAGCAACTAAAATCAAAACTTTCCAAGATAAAAGCTTAATATCTATGGAATGCATGGGTTCAAACGGAACCCTTTGAAGAACATTGAGAACTAAATTCAAACTCCATGGCGGAGCAACAGGTTTAAACACAGGCTTGATTCTGACTAAAGCCTGACAAAAGGACTGAACGTCTGTGATATCTGCCAGACGCTTGTGTAGTAAAATTGACAAAGCAGAAATTTGTCCCTTTAAGGAACTAGCTGATAATCCCTTCTCCAAGCCTTCTTGGAGAAAGGACAAAATCCTAGGAATCCGAACCCTACTCCATGAGAAGTCCTTGGATTCGCACCAATAAAGATATTTACGCCATATCTTATGGTAAATTTTCCTAGTGACAGGCTTTCGAGCCTGAATCAAAGTATCAATGACCGACTCAGAGAATCCCCGCTTAGATAAAATCAAGCGTTCAATCTCCAGGCAGTCAGCTGCAGAGAATTTAGATTTGGATGACAGAACGGACCTTGGATGAGAAGTTCCTTTCTCAGAAGCAGTTTCCACGGTGGCAGAGATAACATGTCCACTAGATCTGCATACCAAGTCCTGCGTGGCCACGCAGGCACTATCAGGATTACTGAAGCCCTCTCCTGTTTGATTCTTGCAATCAGACGAGGTAGGAGAGGAAATGGAGGAAACACATAAGCCAGGTTGAACGACCAAGGTACTGCTAGAGCATCTATCAGTACAGCTTGGGGATCCCTTGATCTGGACCCGTAACAAGGAAGTTTGGCATTCTGACGAGATGCCATCAGATCCAATTCCGGTGTGCCCCATTGACGGATCAATGTCGCAAACACCTGCGGATGGAGCTCCCACTCCCCCGGATGAAAAGTCTGACGACTTCGAAAATCCACTTCCCAGTTCTCTACTCCTGGGATATAGATTGCTGATAGATGGCAAGAGTGAGTCTCTGCCCATCGAATTATCTTGGAAACCTCTATCATCGCTAGAGAACTCTTTGTTCCCCCTTGATGATTGATATATGCTACAGTTGTGATATTGTCTGACTGGAATCTTATGAACTTGGTCAAGGCCAACTGAGGCCACGCCTGAAGTGCATTGAATATTGCTCTCAATTCCAGAATATTGATTGGAAGAAGAGACTCCTCCTGATTCCAAACACCCTGAGCCTTCAGGGAATTCCAGACTACACCCCAGCCCAAGAGGCTGGCGTCCGTCGTCACTATAACCCATGCTGGTCTGCGGAAGCACAGACCCTGGGACAGATGATCCTGTGACAACCACCAAAGAAGAGAGTCTCTGGTCTCTTGATCCAGATTTATCTGAGGAGATAATTTGGCATAATCCCCATTCCACTGTCTGAGCATGCACAGCTGCAGTGGCCTGAGATGAAAGCGTGCAAACGGAACGATGTCCATTGCCGCTACCATTAATCCAATGACCTCCATACACTGAGCCACTGATGGCCGAGGAATGGACTGAAGTGCTCGGCAAGTATTTAGAATCTTTAACTTTCTGACCTCCGTCAGAAATATTTTCATGTCTACCGAGTCTATCAGAGTTCCCAGGAATGGAACTCTTGTCAGTGGAACTAGTGAACTCTTTTCTATATTCACCTTCCAACCGTGAGTTCTTAGAAAAGCCAACACGATGTCCGTGTGAGATTTGGCTAGATGGTAAGTTGACGCCTGAATCAAAATATCGTCCAGATAGGGCGCCACTGCTATGCCCCGCGGCCCTAGAACCGCCAGAAGGGACCCTAGCACCTTTGTGAAGATTCTGGGAGCTGTGGCCAACCCGAAAGGGAGGGCCACAAACTGGTAGTGTTTGTCCAGGAAGGCGAACCTAAGAAACTGGTGATAATCTTTGTGGATAGGAATGTGAAGATACGCGTCCTTCAAGTCCACGGTGGTCATATATTGACCCTCCTGGATCATATGTAAAATTGTTCGTATGGTCTCCATCTTGAACGATGGGACTCTGAGAAATTTGTTTAGACATTTGAGGTCTAAAATTGGCCTGAAGGTTCCCTCTGTTTTGGGAACCACGAACAGATTTGAGTAAAACCCCTGCCCCTGTTCTAGTTTTGGAACTGGACAGATTACACCCATGGTATATAGGTCTTCTACACAGCGTAAGAACGCCTCTCTTTTTGTCTGGTCTACAGACAAACGTGAAAGATGAAATCTCCCTCTTGGGAGAAAATCCTTGAATTCTAGTCGATACCCCTGGGTCACAATTTCTAATGCCCAGGGATCCTGAACGTCCCTTGCCCAAGCCTGAGCGGAGAGAAAGTCTGCCCCCTACTAGATCCGTTCCCGAATCGGGGGCTGCCCCTTCATGCTGTCTTGGTAGCAGCAGCAGGCTTCTTAGCCTGTTTACCTTTATTCCAGGTCTGGTTAGGTCTCCAGACTGACTTGGATTGTGCAAAATTCCCCTCCTGCTTTGTGGCGGAGGAGGAAATAGAGGGTCCACCTTTAAAGTTTCGAAAGGAACGAAAATTATTTTGTTTAGCCCTCATTTTAACAGTATTGTCCTGAGGAAGGGCATGACCTTTACCTCCAGTAATGTCGGAAATGATTTCCTTTAGTTCAGGCCCGAATAGGGTCTTACCTTTAAAAGGAATAGCTAAAAGTTTAGATTTTGATGACACATCAGCAGACCAAGACTTAAGCCATAACGCTCTACGCGCTAAAATGGCAAAGCCTGCATTTTTAGCCGCTAATTTAGCCATTTGAAAAGCGGCATCGGTAATAAAAGAATTAGCTAGCTTGAGAGCCTTATTTCTATCCAAAATATCATCTAATGGGGTCTCAACCTTAAGAGACCCCTCTAGCGCCTCAAACCAAAAAGCTGCTGCAGTAGTAACTGGAACAATGCACGCTATAGGTTGTAGAAGAAAACCCTGATGAATAAACAATTTCTTTAAAAGACCCTCTAATTTTTTATCCATAGGATATTTGAAAGCAGAACTGTCCTCAATAGGTATAGTTGTACGCTTAGCCAGGGTAGAAATAGCTCCCTCCACCTTAGGGACCGTCTGCCAGGAATCCCAAATGGTGTCAGATATGGGAAACATTTTCTTAAATGTAGGAGGGGGAGAGAACGGAATGCCTGGTCTGTCCCATTCCTTAGTAACAATGTCCGAAATCCTTTTAGGGACTGGAAAAACATTAGTGTAAGTAGGGACCTCTAGATATTTATCCATTTTACACAATTTCTCTGGTGGTATTACAATAGGGTCACAATCATCCAAAGTCTCTAAAACCTCCCGGAGTAACAGGCGGAGGTGTTCAATCTTAAATTTAAAGGCCGTCATGTCCGAGTCTGTTTGAGGGAACACATTTCCTGAGTCTGAAAGCTTTCCCTCAGACAGCAATTCCCCTACCCCCAACTCAGAACACTGTGAGGGTACATCGGAGATGGCCAATAAAGCATCAGAGGGCTCAGCATTTACTCTAATACCTGACCTACTGCGCTTACCCTATAAACCTGGCAGTTTAGATAATACCTCTGTAAGGGTAGTAGACATAACTGCAGCCATATCTTGTAGGGCAAAAGAATTAGACACACTAGAAGTACTTGGCGTCGCTTGAGTGGGCGTTAAAGGTTGTGACACTTGGGGAGAATTGGATGGCATAACCCGATTCTCTTCAGACTGAGAATCATCCTTAGACATACTTTTATCACTTAAAATATGTTCTTTGCAATGTAAGGCCCTTTCAGTACATGAGGGACACAATATAAGTGGGGGTTCCACAATGGCTTCTAAACACATAGAGCATTGACTTTCTTCAATGTCAGACATGTTGAACAGGCTAGTAATAACCACAAAAAGTCTTGAAAACACTTTATTTAGTGAAAAAAACAACAATCTGAACACCGGTACTGCACCTTTAAGAGTAAAAAAGCGTACAATTTCCCCCAAAACTGCTTTAAAATGTTATAACTCTCACAATTTTAGCATATATGTGTTTTATCATCTACCTTAAGATTGCACCACAAGGAAGGGACAATTAACCCTCTATTAGAAAAAAACGTTACCCAAAAATAGAAAAGCAACCCCCTGCACCTCGCCACAGCTCTGCTGTGGCACCTACCTGCCCTCAGGGGTCTGAGAAATCTCACTATAACTTTGTTAGGCTATGTCTTCAGCTTATGCCCACCGGAGCTGGAGCCTGCTGTCTGCATCTGAAAATCAACTGCGCAACTGAGGCGCGAAATTAGGCCCCGCCCATCCAATACAATGTCTCTCTGCCTAGTAAAAACCGCTGTAAAGCGGTATAGGAACTAGACATGTGGGGTTTTCTGTATTCCCCAATAACACTATAAGCCATGTGAAACCCTCCAGTGCCATCAAAAATAAAAAACGTTTCCTCATAAAAACGTCATATTGCCTTTAAACATAAAACCGTTTCCTCTAAAAACGTTATGTTATCAGTGTCAAACATGCTGCCATTCTTTGCTGCATTTTTAGCCCATAACATACAGGTCCCAGTAATACCCCTTTCATACATGTAGGATTACTGCTTACCCCTTCCCTCATGGGAACTATGTCAGCCAGTTCTGAAATACCACAGTCTCTCCAGAAAAAAATAACTGAACATACCTCAATGCTTGTAGCATGAAAAACGTTCCTCACACTGAAGCTTCTCAAGTACTCCTCAGCCATTCTGTGGGAACTCCTCTGGATCTTAGTGACAACTGCTAAGATCATCAACCTCCAGGCAGAAATCTTCTTCCATCTGCTGCCCGAGGAAAAATAGCACTCACCGGTACCATTTAAAATAAAAAAAGTCTTGCTTGAAAATAAAAACTATCATTTCTCCAACATAGGTGTGTCCGGTCCACGGCGTCATCCTTACTTGTGGGATATTCTCCTCCCCAACAGGAAATGGCAAAGAGCCCAGCAAAGCTGGCCATATAGTCCCTCCTAGGCTCCGCCTACCCCAGTCATTCTCTTTGCCGTTGCACAGGCAACATCTCCACGGAGATGGCTTAGAGTTTTTTGGTGTTTAAATGTAGTTTTTGTTCTTCAATCAAGAGTTTGTTATTTTAAAATAGTGCTGGTATGTACTATTTACTCTGAAACAGAAAAGAGATGAAGATTTCTGTTTGTAAGAGGAAAATGATTTTAGCAACCGTTACTAAAATCGATAGCTGTTTCCACACAGGACTGTTGAGATGAAGTAACTTCAGTTGGGGGAAACAGTGGGCAGACTTTGCTGCTTGAGGTATGACACATTTCTAACAAGACTCGGTAATGCTGGAAGCTGTCATTTTCCCTATGGGAACCGGTAAGCCATTTTCTTAGTTTAAGTAAAAGAATAAAGGGCTTCATTAGGGCTTAAAAAACTGGTAGACATTTTTCTGGGCTAAAACGATTACTTTACTAAGTATATTTGGCAGATTATTACTTTTAATAGTTGTTTAATCTTGGGGATTGTTTTAATAAAAACGGCAGGCACTGTATTGGACACCTTTTTCACTGGGGGCCTTTTCTAGTCATAGACAGAGCCTCATTTTCGCGCCTCTAATGCGCAGTTGTTTTTGGAAAGCATGGCATGCAGATGCATGTGTGAGGAGCTAAGAACCACTGAAAAAGCTTATAGAAGGCATCATTTGGTATCGTATTCCCCTCTGGGCTTGGTTGGGTCTCAGCAAAGCAGATACCTGGGACTGTATAGGGGTTAAATGTAAAAACGGCTCCGGTTCCGTTATTTTAAGGGTTAAAGCTTTCAAATTTGGTGTGCAATACTTTTAAGGCTTTAAGTTACTGTGGTGAAATTTTGGTGAATTTTGAACAATTCCTTCATACTTTTTCACATATTCAGTAATAAAGTGTGTTCAGTTTAAAATTTAAAGGGACAGTAACGGTTTTATTGTAAAACGTTTTTTGTGCTTTGTTGACAAGTTTAAGCCTGTTTAACATGTCTGAACCATCAGATAACGATGTTCTATATGTATGAAAGCCAATGTGTCTCCCCATTTAAATATATGTGATATATTTGTGTCATAATGTCCAAACAAAGTAGGGATAATAATGCCATAGATGAGATATTGCCCAAGATGATTCCTCTAATGAGGGGAGTAAGCATGGTACTGCATCATCCCCTTCTGTGTCTACACCAGTTTTGCCCACACAAGAGGCCCCTAGTACATCTAGTGCGCCAATACTTATTACCATACAACAATTAATGGCTGTAATGGATAATTCTATTGCATGCATTTTTTCCAAAATGCCTACTTATCAGAGAAAGCGTGATTGCTCTGTTTTAAACACTGAAGAGCAAAAGGACGCTGATGATATCTGTTCTGATATACCCTCACACCTATCTGAAGGGGCCAGGAGGGAGGTTTTGTCTGAGGGAGAAATTTCAGATTCAGGGAAAATTTCTCAACAAGCAGAACCTGATATTGTAACTTTTAAATTTAAATTACAACATCTCCACGCACTACTTAAGGAGGTATTATCTACTCTGGATGATTGTGACAATTTGGTCATTCCAGAGAAATTAGGTAAGTTGGACAAGTTCCTAGAGGTTCCGGTGCCCCCCGATGTTTTTCCTATACCCAAGCGGGTGGCGGACATAGTAAATAAGGAGTGGGAAAGGCCCGGCATACCTTTTGTCCTCCCCCTATATTTAAGAAATTATTTCCTATAGTCGACCCCAGAAAGGACTTATAGCATACAGTCCCCAAGGTCGAGGGGGCGGTTTCTACTCTAAACAAACGCACTTCTATTCCTATAGAAGATAGTTGTGCTTTCAAGATCCTATGGATTAAAGGTTAGAGGGTTTGCTTAAAAAGATGTTTGTTCAGCAAGGTTACCTTCTACAACCAATTTCATGCATTGTTCCTGTCACTACAGCTGCGTGTTTCTGGTTCGAAGAACTAGAAAAGTCGCTCAATAAAGAATCTTCGTACGAGGAGGTTTTGGACAGAGTTCAAGCTCTTAAATTGGCTAACTCTTTTATTTTAGATGCCGCTTTGCAATTAGCTAGATTAGCAGCGAATAATTCAGGGTTTGCTATCGTGGCGCGCAGAGCGCTTTTGCTTAACATCCCTTTCAAGGGTAAAACACTGTTTGGCCCTGACTTGAAAGAGATTATTTCAGACATCACTGGGGGAAAGGGCCACGCCCTTCCTCTGGATAGGTCTTTTAAGGCTAAAAATAAGTCAAATTTTTGTCCCTTTCGCAGAAACGGACCAGCCTCAAATTCTACACCCTCTAAGCAAGAGGGTAATACTTCTCGAACCAAGCCAGCCTGGAGGCCGATGCAAGGCTGGAACAAGGGTAAGCAGGCCAAGTCACCTGCCACTACTACCAAAACAGCATGAAGTGTTGGCCCCCGATCTGGGAAGGATCTGGTGGGGGGCAGACTTTCTCTCTTTGCTCAGGCTGGGGCAAGAGATGTTCAGGATCCTTGGGCGCTAGAAATAGTTTCTCAAGGTTATCTCCTGGAATTCAGGGAACTACCCCCAAGGGGAAGGTTCCACGGGTCTCAATTATCTTCGAACAGGCATTCTTACACTGTGTAGAAGACCTGTTAAGCATGGGAGTGATTCATCCTGTTCCATTAGGAGAACAAGGGATGGGTTTTTACTCCAACCTGTTCATAATTCCCAAAAAAGAGGGAACATTCAGACCTATTTTAGATCTCAAGATTCTAAACAAGTTTCTAAGGGTTTCATCGTTCAAAATGGAAACCATTCGAACGATCCTTCCTACCATCCAGGAAGGTCAATTCATGACCACGGTGGACTTAAAGGATGCGTACCTACGTATTCCTATCCACAAGGAACATTTTCGGTTCCTAAGGTTCGCCTTTCTGGACAAGCATTACCAGTTTGTGGCACTTCCATTCGGATTAGCCACTGCTCCAAGGATTTTCACAAGGGTACTAGGGTCCCTTCTAGCGGTGCTAAGACCAAGGGGCATTGCAGTAGTACCTTACTTGGACGACATCCTGATTCAAGTGTCGTCTCTGTCAAAAGCAAGGGCCCATACGGACATTGTCCTAGCCTTTCTCAGATCTCACAGGTGGAAAGTGAAAATAGAAAAAAGTTCTCTGTCCCCGTCAACAAGAGTTCCCTTCTTGGGAACAATAATAGTTTCCTTAGAAATGAAGGTTTTTCTGACAGAGGCCAGAAAATCAAAACTTCTAAGCTCTTGTCAGGTACTTCATTCTGTTCTTCTTCCTTCCATAGCGCAGTGCATGGAAGTAATAGGTTTGATGGTTGCGGCAATGGACATAGTTCCTTTTGCACGAATTCATCTAAGACCATTACACCTGTGCATGCTCAGACAGTGGAATGGGGATTATACAGACTTGTCTCCGACGATGTAGATCAAATAACCAGAGATTCACTCCGTTGGTGGCTGACCCTGGACAACCTGTCACAGGGAATGAGCTTCCGCAGACCAGAGTAGGTCATTGTCACGACCGACGCCAGTCTGGTGGGCTGGGGCGCGGTCTGGGAACCCCTGAAAGCTCAGGGTCTATGGTTTCGGGAAGACTCTCTTCTCCCGATAAACATAATGGAACTGAGAGCGATATTCAATGCTCTCAAGGCTTGGCCTCGACTAGCAAAGGCCAAATTCATAAGGTTTCAATCAGACATCATGACGACTGTTACATATATCAACCATCAGGGGGTAACAAGGAGTTCCCTGGCGATGGAGAAGCATCCGGGGGAGTGGGAACTCCATCTGGAAATCTTTGCCCAAATAACTCAATTATGGGGCATTCCAGTCATGGTTCTGATGGCCTTTCGTCAGAACTTCATGGTCCCTTGTTACGGGTCCAAATCCAGGGATCCCAAGGCGACTCTATTGGATACAATAGTAGCACCTTGGATCTTCAACCTAGCTTATGTATTCCCACCGTTTCCTCTCATTCCCAGGCTGGTAGCCAGGATCAATCTGGAGAGGGCTTCGGTGATCTTGATAGTTCCTGTGTGGCCACGCAGGACTTGGTATGCAGACCTGGTGAATGTGTCATCGGCTCCACCATGGAAGCTACCTTTGAGACAGGACCTTCTTATTCAGGGTCCATTCGAACATCCGAATCTGGTTTTCCTCCAACTGACTGCTTGGAGTTTGAACGCTTGATTTTATCAAAGCGTGGGTTTTCAGATTCTGTAATAGATACTCTTATTCAGGCTAGAAAGCCTGTAACTAGAAAAATTTACCATAATATATGGAAAAAATATATCTGTTGGTGTGAATCTAAAGGATTCCCATGGAACAAGATAAAAATTCCTAAGATTCTTTCCTTTCTACAAGAAGGTTTGGAGAAAGGATTTTCTGCGAGTTCTCTGAAGGGACAGATCTCTGCTTTATCTGTTTTACTTCACAAAAGGCTGGCAGCTGTGCCAGACGTTTAAGCGTTTGTTCAGGCTCTGGTTAGAATCAAGCCTGTTTACAGACCTTTGACTCTTCCCTGGAGTCTTAATCTAGTTCTTTCAGTTCTTCAAGGGGTTCCGTTTGAACTCTTACATTCCGTAGATATTAAGTTATTATCTTGGAAAGTTTTGTTTTAGGTTGCAATTTCTTCCGCTAGTAGAGTTTCTGAGTTATCTGCTCTGCAGTGTTCTCCGCCCTATCTGGTCCATGCAGATAAGGTGGTTTTACGTACTGAGCCTGGTTTTCTTCCGAAGGTTGTTTCCAACAAAAATATTAACCAGGAGATAGTTGTACCTTCTTTGTGTCCGAATCCAGTTTCATAGAAGGAACGTTTGTTACACAATTTGGACGTTGTCCGTGCTCTAAAATTCTATTTAGAGGCTACTGAAGATTTTAGACAAACATCTTCTTTGTTTGTTGTTTATTCTGGTTAAAGGAGAGGTAAAAAAGCAACTTCTACCTCTCTTTCCTTTTGGTTTAAAAGCATCATCAGATTGGCTTTTGAGACTGCCGGACGGCAGCCTCCTGAAAGTATCACAGCTCACTCCACTAGGGCTGTGGCTTCCACATGGGCCTTCAAGAATGAGGTTCCTGTTGACCAAATTTTTTAAATTATATACTTTTGCTTCTTCGGAGGCTATTTTTGGGAGAAAGGTTTTGCAAGCCGTGGTGCCTTCCGTTTGGGTGACCTGATTTGCTCCCTCCCTTCATCCGTGTCCTAAAGCTTTGGTATTGGTTCCCACAAGTAAGGATGACGCCGTGGACCGGACACACCTATGTTGGAGAAAACAGAATTTATGCTTACCTGATAAATTACTTTCTCCAACGGTGTGTCCGGTCCACGGCCCGCCCTGGTTTTTTAATCAGGTCTGATGAATTATTTTCTCTAACTACAGTCACCACGTTACCATATGGTTTCTCCTATATATATTTCCTCCTGTCCGTCGGTCGAATGACTGGGGTAGGCGGAGCCTAGGAGGGACTATATGGCCAGCTTTGCTGGGCTCTTTGCCATTTCCTGTTGGGGAGGAGAATATCCCACAAGTAAGGATGACGCCGTGGACCGGACACACCGTTGGAGAAAGTAATTTATCAGGTAAGCATAAATTCTGTTTTTATCACCTCTTTTACTTTACCTCTTCCTATTACTAGTATAGGCAAAGAGAATGACTGGGGGTGGAGAGAAGGGAGGAGCTATATATACAGCTCTGCTGTGGTGCTCTTTGCCACTTCCTGTTAGCAGGAGGATAATATCCCACAAGTAAGGATGAATCCGTGGACTCGTCGTATCTAGTAGAAGAAACCTCTGGAAACAGTTTCTAATGCAGCAAAGGATTCTGGGTAAGATATGCAAATGAGGTTTACGACTCAATTACTTCAGTCTACTTTAACGCAGACTCCCTTTACGCCATAGCATCGCTATATACACAGCTTTTAAGCTTAGCTAGGGTTCAGACCATCCCAGGATGGGATACACACACACATTATATATATGTGCGTGTGTATATAACAGCTGCTTATACAAATTTTATTCACATTAATTATACACATTCACACAGTGTTCACATAGAATCAGTGGCACTCTCCATTATATATATATATATATATATATATATATATATATATATATATATATATATATATATATATATATATATATATACACACACATATACATACAGGGTTCAAAATTTCAAGCCCTAAGTTACTAGCCAGCCCAAAATGATACTTGTCACTTTTGATCCCACCCACACCACATCCACTAACCCCCCTCTTTACATATGTTTTGCCAAAGTGAAACATCTTATTGTGAAGTCAATTTTTAATATTGTTTTTATTTTTTACCATAATTTTAAGTGATGGTAAATCCAAGTGTTTAACAAATGCTAGGATTTATCATCACTACAAATCAAGGGGAGTTTCATTGATCAAATGTGTACAAAAGGGTGCTAAATTCACCCTTTCTGTGCCGTTACACAGCGCTAAATTCAGCAGGTCCGGCCACCCATGGCACAACGATCTCCTTCAATGAGGTGATGTTTTGCACTCTGAACCAATAGCCGTGCCTGTCAACTGACAGGTTTCTGTATGCACGCACCGCTATTGGTTCAGAGGTGCAAGCGGCACCTCATTGGTAGAAGACTGTTGTGCCGTGGGCGGCCATAGCCGCTGAATTTATATTTTTTACCTTTGTTCAGGAAAAAAATGTAAAGTAAAGCACAAAGTCCATCTTAATAGGGATACAACTAGTTTTAGTGTAAACTTTGTACTTGGATAAATGTTTCTCAATAGTTAAAACAGATTCTTCTACTACCTCTAGAATTGGAGGGGGAAAAAACTAAATTTATGCTTACCAGATAAATTCCTTTCTTTCCTGGCAGGGAGAGTCTACGACTTCATTCTCTACTATTAGGAAATACAACACCTGGACCACAAGGAGGAGGCAGACACCCCAGCCAAAGGCTTAAATATCCCTCCCACTTCCCCTATATCCCCCAAGTCATTCGGCCGAGGGAACGACGAAAAGTAGGAGAAACGTCATGGTAATGAAGGTGTCAGAAGAAAAACAAAAAGGGAGCCGCCCAAACAAAGAATAACTTACGGGCGGGGTCGTGGACTCTCCCCGACAGGAAAGAAAGGAGTTTATCTGGTAAGCATAAATTCTGTTTTCTTTCCATAAGGCAGGGAGAGTCCACAACTCCTACTGTTGGGAAAACAATACCCAAGCTCAAAGGACACTGAAGGAATAAGGGGAGGGAAAAAAAAAAAAAGAGGGCACCACAGCCTGCAAAACCTTTCTCCCGAAAGCTGATTCAGCCGTAGCAAACACATCAAACTTGTAAAATTTAGAAAAAGTATGTAAGGAGGACCAGGTAGCCACCTTACAAATCTGATCCGTTGAGGCTTTGTTCTTAAAATCCCAGGAAGAAGCCACTGCTCTAGTGGAATGAGCCGTAATCCTCTCTGTTGGCTGTTGTCCTGCCGTCTCATAAGCTAGGCGGATGACACTTCTCAACCAGAAAGACAGGGAAGATGTAGTGGCCATCTGACCCCTACGCTTACCCGCATAGATGACAAACAAAGATGAAGATTGTCTGAACTCCTTAGTAGCCTGAAGGTAGAACTTTAAGGCACGAAACACATCTAAATTGTGAAGCAAACGTTCCTTCGCCGAAGGAGGATTGGGACACAAGGAAGAAACAACAATCTCTTGATTAATGTTGCGATCTGACACCACCTTAGGAAGGAAACCTAACTTAGTACGTAAAACCGCCTTATTGGCATGAAAAACAAGGTAAGGGGGAACACATTGCAAGGCAGAAATCTTGGAGACTCTGTAAGCAGAGGCAATAGCCAATAGAAACAAAACCTTCCAAGATAACAGTTTAATGTCAACATTATGCATGGGCTCAAATGGAGCCTGCTGCAACACACAAAGAACAAGATTGAGACTCCATGGCGGAGACATCCTTCTAAACACAGGTCTGATCCTACTCAGAGCCTTAACGAAGGACTGCACATCCGGAAGCTAATCTCTTGTGCAGCAACACCGACAGGGCCGATATCTGTTCCTTCAGGGAAACTAGTATATAGACCCTTCTCCAGTCCATCATGGAGAAAGATAAAATTCTCGCAACACCAGTGCAGGTAAGTCCGCCACACCTTATGGTAGATGCATCAAGTAACTGGCTTACGAGCTTGAATCAAAGTGTTGATGACACTCTCAGAGAAACCTCTCCTGGATAAGACTAAGTGTTCAATCCCCATGCAGTCAGCCTCAGAGAATCTAGATTTTGATGAAGGAAGCGACCCTATATCAGCAGGTCCCTCCGACAAGGTAACCTCCACGGAGGAGATGAGGACATCCCCACCAGATCTGCGAATCAAGTCCTTCGTGGCCAGGATGGAGCAATAAGAATCCCTGATGTTTGCTCCTGTTTGATGTGGGCCACCATACAAGGGAAAAGAGGTAATGGAGGAAAGAGATATACGAGTCTGAACCTCCATGGAACCGCTAGGGCATCTATTAGAACAGCTTGAGGATCCTTCGATCTCGACCCATACTTGGGTAGTTTGGCATTGAGACAGGAGGCCATTCCCCTGGGTGGAAGGATTGCCTGCTGAGGAAGTCCGCTTCCCTGTTGTCCACACCCGGAATGTTGATCGCTGATAGCATAAAGTTGTGGGCCTCCGCCCATTCTAGGATTTGAGATACTTCTCTCATCGCTAAGGAACTTCTCATTCCTCCCTACTCTAGTGACCAAAGGCATATAATGACTGGGGGGATAGGGGAAGTGGGAGGGATATTTAAGCCTTTGGCTGGGGTGTCTTTGCCTCCTCCTAGTGGCCAGGTGTTGCATTTCCCAACATTAAGGAATGAAGTCGTGGACTCTCCCTGCCTTATGGAAAGAAAAAAAGAGAGAAAGAAAAAAGAGAAAGAAAGAAAGAGAGAGATGATAGAGAGAGATAGAGAGAGATAGAGAGAGATAGAGAGAGATAGAGAGAGAGAGAGAGAGAGAGAGAGATAACTCTTCAAAATATAATACTACAAAACTAGACATATCCTTTGATTCCGGAAAAATAGTCTTAATTTCAGAAACAGACCACTATAATATTAAAGGGATAGGGATAACAAAACTAACATTGCATGCTTCAGATAAAGCATGTCATTTTAATAATCACTTCTAACTTCAAATGTGCTTTGTTCTTTTGGTATCCATTGTTGAACACATACATATCCTACACTAGTGGTAGCTAGCTGGCGATTAATGCCAGCATACATTTGTGTATTGTGGTTGGCTATCTAGATGTGTTCAGCTTGCTGACAGTACTGCAATGCTGTTTCTTTAGCAAAGGTTAACAAGAGAATGAAGCAAACTTGATAAAATTAAAATGTGAAATTTTATGTTCTATATGAATCATTAAAAGTATTTTGGGTTTCCTGTCCCTTTAATAAAGCAGTTGATTAATACATTGAAAAAAAGTCTCTGGATAGTTGGTTAGTAGAAATGCAGTAACTTACAATAGGATATCAGCTATAACTGTTCATTTATGGCTGTTATGACAACAATATTTTTTTTTTACATTGATTTAGATCAGGGGTCGCCAACCTTTCGGACCTCAGGGACCACTAAACTCACAATTTTGAATCCTGTGGACCACTAACATGATTTTTTTTTTTTAAAAAGGTACAAACCTGTATAATGTAGATAATGACGGCAGATAAGAGCCATAGGCCCAGCAAGTCTGCCCGATATTACCTAACAGTATAAACTTATCTAGTTTGTAGGATAGCCTTATGCTTGTCCCATGCATTTTTAAAGTCCCCCACAGTGTTTGTCGCTACTACCTCTTGAGGAAATTTATTCCATAAATCAATCACTCTTTCTGTAAAGAAGTGCTTCCTCAAATTACTCCTGAATCTACTACCCTTTAGCTTGAGATCATGACCCCTTGTTCTTGAATTTTCCATTTTATCTAAAATATCCACAGCCTCAGTTTTACTAAGCCCTTAAACGTACTTGAAAGTTGCTATCATATCACCTCTTTCCCTTCTCTCCTCTAAGCTATACATATTTAGGTCATTGAGCCTATCCTGGTAAGTTTTATTTTTTAGAACATGTACCATTTTGGCAGCCCTCCTTTGCACAGATTCAAGTTTGTTAATATCCTTCTGAAGATATGGCCTCCAGAACTGCACACAATACTCAAGATGAGGCCTAACTAATGATCTATAAAGTGGCATAAGAACCTTACTATTTCTGCTGCAAATACCTCTACCAATATACATCCAAGCATTCTGCTAGCCTTACTCACTGCATTACTACATTGTTTACTAAGTTTTAAATCATCTGAAATAATAATTCCCAAGTCCTGTTCTTCATCTGTAACAGTCAGTAAAGTGTCATTGAGTCTGTAATTAACATTTGGATATTTCTTCACTAAATGCATTATTTTACACTTTTCTGTGATAAACTTTAGATCCCAGTCGTTTGTCTAATCCTCCAACTGTTGTATATCACTTCTAATTTTGTCTACCCCCCCGGAACATCCACTCTGTTACAAATGTTTGAATCATCTGCAAACAGACATACGTTCCTCTGTAGCCCTATGCTGATATCACAGATAAATATTTTAAACAAAACAGGCCCCAGAACTGACCCATGAGTAACACCACTAGTAACAGCCCCCTCTGCTGAATGAACTCAATTTACTAAGACACTTTGTTTTCTGTCAGCATTCCACCCAGTTCACAATTTTTGAATCTAGACCAAGGAGATACAGTTTGTGATTAATGTTTATTGTGTGGAACGGTGTTAAATGCTTTGCTGAAATCTAGATATGCTACATCAACTGCTCCACCCTTGTCTAATACTTTTGTTACAAAATCAAAGAAGTCAACTAGATTAGTCTGACATGATCTCCCTGAAGTAAAACCATGCTGAATTTGGTCCTCTAAATTGTTTGTCTTTATGTAAGTCATAATTCTTTCTTTTAAGAGGCTTTCCATTAATTTCCCTACTACTGAAGTTAAACTAACTGGCCTGTAGTTACCAGATTCTTCCCTACTGCCCTTTTTATGAAGAGGTATTACATTTGCTATTCTCCAATCATCTGGGACAGCTCCTGTTAATAGTGACTGATTAAACAGATCAGTTAATGGGACAGTTAGTACTGATCGAAGTTCTTTTAAAACCCTTGGATGAATATTATCAGGACCCACTGCTTTTTTAACATTTATTTTTGATAATGCTAACAAAACCTCATCCTCTGTAAAATACGGTTGAGCTTGTTTCTATTTTTCGTAGCATCCCTTAAAGGGACACTAAACCCAAATCTTTTCTTTCATGATTCAAGTAGAGAATACAATTTTAAACAACATTCCAATTTACTTCTATTATCTAATTTGCATCATTCTTTAGATATCCTTTATTGAAGAAATAGCAATGCACATAGGGGAGCCAATCACAGAAGGATCTATGTGCAGCAACCAATCAGCAACTACTGAGCCTATCTAGATATGCTTTTCAACAAAGTATGTCAAGAGAATTAAGATAATGAGATAATAGAAGTAAATAAGAAAGTTGTTTAAAATGGCATACTCTTTTTAAATCACAAAAGAAAATATTTGGGTTTCATGTCCCTTTAATGTAGACATTCTATCTTCATAATCTTTTGTGAAAACAGAACAGAAGTAATCATTGAGACAGTCTGCAATGTGCTTATCTCCTATTATTCTACCATCAACTGATTTAAATTTTACTATTCCTACCTTATTTTTTCTTCTTTCACTGATATATCTAAATAATGTTTTGCCCCCATGTTTTACTGACTGTGCTATCGTCTCTTCTGCATGAGCTTTAACCTTCCTAATTAACTGCTTAGTCTTTTTTTGTTGGAGTCTCCATATTTTGATATCATCATCTGCTTGTGTGTGTCTGTAATTTTGATAAGCTATCTTTTTTATCTTTACAGCATGTGCTACTTCTTTGGAAAACCAAATTGGTTTCTGCTTTCTTTTACTTTTACAGACATGTCTAATACAGTGTGCGGTTGCATCTAAAATGGCACATTTCACAAATTCCCACTGTTCTTGAACCCCTGTAATAAGAGATTTCCCTTTTAAATATTCCCCCATTAATGAAAAAACAGAATTTATGTTTACCTGATAAATTTCTTTCTCCAACGGTGTGTCCGGTCCACGGCGTCATCCTTACTTGTGGGATATTCTCTTCCCCAACAGGAAATGGCAAAGAGCCCAGCAAAGCTGGTCACATGATCCCTCCTAGGCTCCGCCTACCCCAGTCATTCGACCGACGTTAAGGAGGAATAATAGCATAGGAGAAACCATATGGTACCGTGGTGACTGTAGTTAAAGAAAATAAATTATCAGACCTGATTAAAAAACCAGGGCGGGCCGTGGACCGGACACACCGTTGGAGAAAGAAATTTATCAGGTAAACATAAATTCTGTTTTCTCCAACATAGGTGTGTCCGGTCCACGGCGTCATCCTTACTTGTGGGAACCAATACCAAAGCTTTAGGACACGGATGAAGGGAGGGAGCAAATCAGGTCACCTAAATGGAAGGCACCACGGCTTGCAAAACCTTTCTCCCAAAAATAGCCTCAGAAGAAGCAAAAGTATCAAACTTGTAAAATTTGGTAAAAGTGTGCAGTGAAGACCAAGTCGCTGCCCTACATATCTGATCAACAGAAGCCTCGTTCTTGAAGGCCCATGTGGAAGCCACAGCCCTAGTGGAATGAGCTGTGATTCTTTCGGGAGGCTGCCGTCCGGCAGTCTCGTAAGCTAATCTGATGATGCTTTTAATCCAAAAAGAGAGAGAGGTAGAAGTTGCTTTTTGACCTCTCCTTTTACCTGAATAAACAACAAACAGGGAAGATGTTTGTCTAAAATCCTTTGTAGCATCTAAATAGAACTTTAGAGCGCGAACAACATCCAAATTGTGCAACAAGCGTTCCTTCTTTGAAACTGGTTTCGGACACAGAGAAGGTACGATAATCTCCTGGTTAATGTTTTTGTTAGAAACAACTTTTGGAAGAAAACCAGGTTTAGTACGTAAAACCACCTTATCTGCATGGAACACCAGATAAGGAGGAGAACACTGCAGAGCAGATAATTCTGAAACTCTTCTAGCAGAAGAAATTGCAACCAAAAACAAAACTTTCCAAGATAATAACTTAATATCAACGGAATGTAAGGGTTCAAACGGAACCCCCTGAAGAACTGAAAGAACTAAATTGAGACTCCAAGGAGGAGTCAAAGGTTTGTAAACAGGCTTGATTCTAACCAGAGCCTGAACAAAGGCTTGAACATCTGGCACAGCTGCCAGTTTTTTGTGAAGTAACACCGACAAGGCAGAAATCTGTCCCTTCAGGGAACTTGCCGATAATCCTTTTTCCAATCCTTCTTGAAGGAAGGATAGAATCCTAGGAATCTTAACCTTGTCCCAAGGGAATCCTTTAGATTCACACCAACAGATATATTTTTTCCAAATTTTGTGGTAAATCTTTCTAGTTACAGGCTTTCTGGCCTGAACAAGAGTATCGATAACAGAATCTGAGAAACCTCGCTTCGATAAAATCAAGCGTTCAATCTCCAAGCAGTCAGCTGGAGTGAAACCAGATTCGGATGTTCGAACGGACCCTGAACAAGAAGGTCTCGTCTCAAAGGTAGCTTCCAAGGTGGAGCCGATGACATATTCACCAGATCTGCATACCAAGTCCTGCGTGGCCACGCAGGAGCTATCAAGATCACCGACGCCCTCTCCTGATTGATCCTGGCTACCAGCCTGGGGATGAGAGGAAACGGCGGGAACACATAAGCTAGTTTGAAGGTCCAAGGTGCTACTAGTGCATCCACTAGAGCCGCCTTGGGATCCCTGGATCTGGACCCGTAGCAAGGAACCTTGAAGTTCTGACGAGAGGCCATCAGATCCATGTCTGGAATGCCCCAAAGTTGAGTGACTTGGGCAAAGATTTCCGGATGGAGTTCCCACTCCCCCGGATGCAATGTCTGACGACTCAGAAAATCCGCTTCCCAATTTTCCACTCCCGGGATGTGGATAGCAGACAGGTGGCAGGAGTGAGACTCCGCCCATAGAATAATCTTGGTCACTTCTTCCATCGCTAGGGAACTCCTTGTTCCCCCCTGATGGTTGATGTACGCAACAGTCGTCATGTTGTCTGATTGAAACCGTATGAACTTGGTCCTCGCTAGCTGAGGCCAAGCCTTGAGAGCATTGAATATCGCTCTCAGTTCCAGAATATTTATCGGTAGAAGAGATTCTTCCCGAGACCAAAGACCCTGAGCTTTCAGGGATCCCCAGACCGCGCCCCAGCCCATCAGACTGGCGTCGGTCGTGACAATGACCCACTCTGGTCTGTGGAATGTCATCCCTCGTGACAGGTTGTCCAGGGACAGCCACCAACGGAGTGAGTCTCTGGTCCTCTGATTTACTTGTATCTTTGGAGACAAGTCTGTATAGTCCCCATTCCACTGACTGAGCATGCACAGTTGTAATGGTCTTAGATGAATGCGCGCAAAAGGAACTATGTCCATTGCCGCTACCATCAACCCGATCACTTCCATGCACTGAGCTACGGAAGGAAGAGGAACGGAGTGAAGTATTCGACAAGAGTCCAGAAGCTTTGTCTTTCTGGCCTCTGTTAGAAAAATCCTCATTTCTGAGGAGTCTATAATTGTTCCCAAGAAGGGAACCCTTGTTGACGGGGATAGAGAACTCTTTTCCACGTTCACTTTCCAGCCGTGCGATCTGAGAAAGGCCAGGACGATGTCCGTGTGAGCCTTTGCTCGAGGGAGGGACGACGCTTGAATCAGAATGTCGTCCAGGTAAGGTACTACTGCAATGCCCCTTGGTCTTAGCACAGCTAGAAGGGACCCTAGTACCTTTGTGAAAATCCTTGGAGCAGTGGCTAATCCGAAAGGAAGCGCCACGAACTGGTAATGTTTGTCCAGGAATGCAAACCTTAGGAACCGATGATGTTCCTTGTGGATAGGAATATGTAGATACGCATCCTTTAAATCCACCGTGGTCATGAATTGACCTTCCTGGATGGAAGGAAGGATAGTTCGAATGGTTTCCATCTTGAAAGATGGGACCTTGAGAAATTTGTTTAAGATCTTGAGATCTAGGATTGGTCTGAATGTTCCCTCTTTTTTGGGAACTATGAACAGATTGGAGTAGAACCCCATCCCTTGTTCTCTCAATGGAACAGGATGAATCACTCCCATTTTTAACAGGTCTTCTACGCAATGTAAGAACGCCTGTCTTTTTCTGTGGTCTGAAGACAACTGAGACCTGTGGAACCTTCCCCTTGGGGGAAGTCCCTTGAATTCCAGAAGATAACCCTGGGAGACTATTTCTAGCGCCCAAGGATCCAGAACATCTCTTGCCCAAGCCTGAGCGAAGAGAGAGAGTCTGCCCCCCACCAGATCCGGTCCCGGATCGGGGGCCGATATTTCATGCTGTCTTGGTAGCAGTGGCAGGTTTCTTTGCCTGCTTTCCCTTGTTCCAGCCTTGCATTGGTCTCCAAGCTGGCTTGGCCTGAGAAGTATTACCTTCTTGCTTAGAGGACGTAGCACCTTGGGCTGGTCCGTTTTTACGAAAGGGACGAAAATTAGGTCTATTTTTTGCCTTGAAAGGCCGATCCTGAGGAAGGGCATGGCCCTTACCCCCAGTGATATCAGAGATAATCTCTTTCAAGTCAGGACCAAACAGCGTTTTCCCCTTGAAAGGAATGTTTAGTAGCTTGTTCTTGGAAGACGCATCAGCCGACCAAGATTTCAACCAAAGCGCTCTGCGCGCCACAATAGCAAACCCAGAATTCTTAGCCGCTAACTTAGCCAATTGCAAAGAGGCGTCTAGAGTGAAAGAATTAGCCAATTTGAGAGCATTGACTCTGTCCATAATCTCCTCATAAGGAGGAGAGTCACTATCGAGCACCTTAATCAGTTCATCAAACCAGAAATATGCGGCTGTAGTGACAGGGACAATGCATGAAATGGGTTGTAGAAGGTAACCCTGCTGAACAAACATCTTTTTAAGCAAACCTTCTAATTTTTTATCCATAGGATCTTTGAAAGCACAACTATCCTCTATGGGAATAGTGGTGCGTTTGTTTAAAGTAGAAACCGCTCCCTCGACCTTGGGGACTGACTGCCATAAGTCCTTTCTGGGGTCGACCATAGGAAACAATTTTTTAAATATGGGGGGAGGGACGAAAGGAATACCGGGCCTTTCCCATTCTTTATTAACAATGTCCGCCACCCGCTTGGGTATAGGAAAAGCTTCTGGGAGCCCCGGCACCTCTAGGAACTTGTCCATTTTACATAGTTTCTCTGGGATGACCAAATTTTCACAATCATCCAGAGTGGATAATACCTCCTTAAGCAAAATGCGGAGATGTTCCAATTTAAATTTAAAAGTAATCACATCAGATTCAGCCTGCTGAGAAATGTTCCCTAAATCAGTAATTTCTCCCTCAGACAAAACCTCCCTGGCCCCCTCAGATTGGGTTAGGGGCCCTTCAGAGATATTAATATCAGCGTCGTCATGCTCTTCAGTAACTAAAACAGAGCATCCACGCTTACGCTGACAAGGGTTCATTTTGGCTAAAATGTTTTTGACAGAATTATCCATTACAGCCGTTAATTGTTGCATAGTAAGGAGTATTGGCGCGCTAGATGTACTAGGGGCCTCCTGAGTGGGCAAGACTCGTGTAGACGAAGGAGGGAATGATGCAGTACCATGCTTACTCCCCTCACTTGAGGAATCATCTTGGGCATCATTGTCATTATCACATAAATCACATTTATTTAAATGAATAGGAATTCTGGCTTCCCCACATTCAGAACACAGTCTATCTGGTAGTTCAGACATGTTAAACAGGCATAAACTTGATAAGAAAGTACAAAAAACGTTTTGAAATAAAACCGTTACTGTCACTTTAAATTTTAAACTGAACACACTTTATTACTGCAATTGCGAAAAAACATGAAGGAATTGTTCAAAATTCACCAAACTTTCACCACAGTGTCTTAAAGCCTTGAAAATATTGCACACCAATTTTGGAAGCTTTAACCCTTAAAATAACGGAACCGGAGCCGTTTTAGGCTTTAACCCCTTTACAGTCCCTGGTATCTGCTTTGCTGAGACCCAACCAAACCCAAGGGGAATACGATACCAAATGATGCCTTCAGAAGTCTTTTATAAGTATCAGAGCTCCTCTCACATGCGACTGCATGCCATGCCTCTCAAAAACAAGTGCGCAACACCGGCGCGAAAATGAGACTCTGCCTATGCTTTGGGAAAGCCCCTAAAGAATAAGGTGTCTAAAACAGTGCCTGCCGATATTATTATATCAAAGTACCCAGAATAAATGATTCCTCAAGGCTAAATAAGTGTTAATATCGATCGATTTAGCCCAAAAAATGTCTACAGTCTAAATAAGCCCTTGTGAAGCCCTTATTTACAATCGTAATAAACATGGCTTACCGGATCCCATAGGGAAAATGACAGCTTCCAGCATTACATCGTCTTGTTAGAATGTGTCATACCTCAAGCAGCAAAGGACTGCAAACTGTTCCCCCAACTGAAGTTAATGCTCTCAACAGTCCTGTGTGGAACAGCCATGGATTTTAGTTACGGTTGCTAAAATCATTTTCCTCATACAAACAGAATTCTTCATCTCTTTTCTGTTTCTGAGTAAATAGTACGTACCAGCACTATTTGAAAATAACAAACTCTTGATTGAATAATGAAAAACTACAGTTAAACACTAAAAAACTCTAAGCCATCTCCGTGGAGATGTTGCCTGTACAACGGCAAAGAGAATGACTGGGGTAGGCGGAGCCTAGGAGGGATCATGTGACCAGCTTTGCTGGGCTCTTTGCCATTTCCTGTTGGGGAAGAGAATATCCCACAAGTAAGGATGACGCCGTGGACCGGACACACCTATGTTGGAGAAATATGCCTTCCTAAAGTCTAAGCTTTTGTTTTAGTCTGGGTGGACAGTTCCTGCACATGAATACTAAACCAAACAGATTGATGTATATATATATATATATATATATATATATATATATATATATATATACACACACACACACATACTGTGCATAACTAGTATAACCATAGCTAAGTTTACATTATGCATACATTTACACATTTTTAAGAATTTTTTTTTGGGAATTAACTAACTGAATGACAGAACTGAGAGAATACTTAAAAAATGACAGATGATGGGTGAGTGCCAACTTTTGAGCTGGAAACAGAGAGGCAGAAAGTGGAAAAAAAATAATTATGTTTAAAAGGACCACAAGACTTCCAAGTCACCTCCCCAGTTAGGAATTATTCTAAACTACTTATGATCATGGACAGACATTGGAGTCATAAATTAAGTTTATATCAGAAAGCTCTCAATATGGATGTGAGCTAACCACGACTGATGTTACTGGCAATTACTATAACTATAATACTTGTGGGATATGGCTGATCTGCTAGATGGCACTTACTGGAATTCAGGTGGAACGGCTTTGTGTGCAGGAAAATTATTAGAATGAAAAAGAATTAATATTTAATAAAAAAAGAAGATGGAGGGGAGTAAGAAAAACAGTGATGTAAGTCCATCTGAAGAAATTAGGAAAACTACTTCAAAGAGACAGGTAAAGGGAAGAACATTAATGAAATATGAGAAAAACATTTTTTAAGATTTTCTTTTTTTATATACTTTAATTCCACTATTTCAAGCCAAGACTATACCAACCTCTGCTGGCATTAGAATGGAAGCATCTTCCTCTGAGTAGCGCACCAGGTGGGAGGAGTTAAAAATACAATCTAGCTATGCAAGTTGCACAGTACTACGCAACGTGCGTAGGGAGATTGTAATTTAACTCCTCCTCCGTTGGTTTTCACTGAGGTCCAGCCAGGCACTGTAGGGAGTTGTGGTACGACAGGGGTGACACCATCAGAGGAGATTAATTCCTACTTGATGGTGTCAAGGACCACCAACATCTTCTCGTGGACCACCAGTGGTCCATGGACCACTGGTTTGCGACCACTGATTTAGATGACATTTTTGGTGATTAATCAATACAGGCAATTAAAAAAAAATACAATTAGCCTTGAAGCAGTTGTGAAAAAAAATGACTACGTTGTTTCTTACCAGGATCTTGAATAATTTTACTTCTATCTTTGGAGAACACAGTAGATCTCTGGATGAATGCAGCAAGCACCATTGCTTTATTGCCCACGGTGAACGCTTGCTCCTCTTGACACAATATACAGGTAACAACATGTGTTTGTTCTGTGCATCTGGTTTGGTTGGGACCCAAAGATATGAGTCTAGAGTCCAACATTGCAGGGCTGCTAAGCAAATAGGAAATGCCAGTTAAAGAACCTCTGCCTTGGTCTCAGTAAAACAGAAAACTGTGACCATGTAACAAAAAAAGATTTTAATTTTTTATAATTAATGTTTATTTCTTGAAGGAAAAACACATTAATACAAAATATTATGAAACAGTTTTTCAACTTGAGTGTGTGCAGACAATGAGACACAGGCATGCTGACACTTTAGGGACTTGAAATCCCACCTAGAATTAATTCAAACAAGTTAAAGGGACAGTCTACTCCAGAAATAATATTGTTTAAAAAGATAGATAATTCCTTGATTACCCATTCTCCCGTTTTGCATAACCAACATGGTTATATTAATATACTTTTTACCTCTGTGATTATCTTGTATCCAAGCCTCTGCAGACCGCCCCCTTATTTCAGTTCTTTTGACAGATTTGCATTTTAGCCAATCAGTGCCCTCTCATAAGTAACTCCACTGCCGTGAGCACAATGTTATTTATATGGCACACATGAACTAGCGCCCTCTAGCTGTGAAAAACATAATTTATGTAAGAACTTACCTGATAAATTCATTTCTTTCATATTGGCAAGAGTCCATGAGCTAGTGACGTATGGGATATACATTCCTACCAGGAGGGGCAAAGTTTCCCAAACCTCAAAATGCCTATAAATACACCCCCCACCACACCCACAATTCAGTTTAACGAATAGCCAAGAAGTGGGGTGATAAGAAAGGAGCGAAAGCATCAACAAGGAATTGGAATAATTGTGCTTTATACAAAAAAATCATAACCACCACAAAAAGGGTGGGCCTCATGGACTCTTGCCAATATGAAAGAAATTAATTTATCAGGTAAGTTCTTACATAAATTATGTTTTCTTTCATGTAATTGGCAAGAGTCCATAAGCTAGTGACGTATGGGATAGCAAATACCCAAGATGTGGAACTCCACACAAGAGTCACTAGAGAGGGAGGGATAAAAATAAAGACAGCCAATTCCGCTGAAAAAAGAATCCACGACCCAAATCAAAAAGTTTTAATCTTATAATGAAAAAAACTGAAATTATAAGCAGAAGAATCAAACTGAAACAGCTGCCTGAAGAACTTATTCTACCAAAAACTGCTTCTGAAGAAGAAAAAACATAAAAATGGTAGAATTTAGTAAAAGTATGCAAAGAAGACCAAGTTGCTGCTTTGCAAATCTGATCAACAGAAGCTTCATTCTTAAAATCCCAGGAGGTAGAAACTGACCTAGTAGAAAGAGCTGTAATTCTCTGAGGCGGGGATTTACCCGACTCCATATAAGCATGATGAATCAAAAGTTTTAACCAAGAAGCCAAAGAAATAGCAGAAGCTTTCTGACATTTCTTAGGACCAGAAAAGATAACAAATAGACTAAAAGTCTTTCTGAAATCTTTAGTAGCTTCCACATAATATTTCAAAGCTCTTACCACATCCAAAGAATGCAAAGATTTTTCCAAAGAATTCTTAGGATTAGGACACAATGAAGGGACAACAATTTCTCTACTAATGTTGTTGGAATTCACAACCTTAGGTAAAAATTTTAATGAAGTCCGCAAAACCGCCTTATCCTGATGAAAAATCAGAAAAGGAGACTCACAAGAAAGAGCAGATAACTCAGAAACTCTTCTAGCAGAAGAGATAGCCAAAAGAAACAATACTTTCCAAGAAAGTAACTTAATATCCAGAGAATGCATAGGCTCAAACGGAGGAGCCTGTAAAGCTCTCAAAACTAAATTAAGACTCCAAGAAGGAGAGATTGACTTAATGACAGGCTTCATACGAACCAAAGTCTGTACAAAACAACGAATATCAGGAAGATTAGCAATTTTTCTGTGAAACAAAACAGAAAGAGCAGAGATTTGTCCTTTCAAGGAACTTGCAGACAAACCTTTATCCAAACCATCCTGAAGAAACTGTAAAATTGTAGAAATTCTAAAAGAATGCCAAGAGAACTTATGAGAGGAACACCATGAAATGTAAGTCTTCCAAACTCGGTAATAAATCTTTCTAGACACAGATTTACGAGCCTGTAACATAGTATTGATCACTGAGTCAAAGAAACCTCTATGACTAAGCACTAAGCGTTCAATCTCCATACCTTCAAATTTAATGATTTGAGATCCTGATGGAAAAACGGACCTTGAGATAGAAGGTCTGACCTTAACGGAAGTGGCCAAGGTTGGCGACTGGACATCTGAACAAGATCTGCATACCAAAACCTGTGTGGCCATGCTGGAGCCACCAGCAGAACAAACGAACGTTCCATTATGATTTTGGAAATCACTCTTGGAAGAAGAACTAGAGGCGGAAAGATATAAGCAGGTTGATAATTCCAAGGAAGTGACAATGCATCCACTGCTTCCGCCTGAGGATCCCTGGATCTGGACAGATACCTGGGAAGTTTCCTGTTTAGATGAGAAGCCATCAGATCTATTTCTGGAAGCCCCCATATTTGAACAATCTGAAGAAACACATCTGGGTGAAGAGACCATTCTCCCGGATGTAACGTCTGGCGACTGAGATAATCCGCTTCCCAATTGTCTATACCTGGGATATGAACCGCAGAGATTAGACAGGAGCTGGATTCCGCCCATGCAAGTATATACTTCTTTCATAGCCTGAGGACTGTGAGTCCCACCTTGATGATTGACATACGCCACGGTCGTGACATTGTCTGTCTGAAAACAAATGATTCTCTCTTCAGAAGAGGCCAGAACTGAAGAGCTCTGAAAATCGCAGAGAGTTCCAAAATATTGATTGGTAATCTCGCCTCTTGAGATTTCCAAAGCCCCTGCGCTGTCAGAGATCCCCAGACAGCTCCCCAACCTGAAAGACTCGCATCTGTTGAAATCACAGTCCAGGTTGGACGAAGAAAAGAGGCCCCCTGAACTAAACGCTGGTGATTTAACCACCACGTCAGAGAGTGTTGAACATTGGGATTTAAGGATATTAATTGTGATATCTTTGTATAATCCCGGCACCATTGATTCAGCATGCAAAGCTGAAGAGGTCTCATGTGAAAACGAGCAAAGGGGATCGCGTCCGATGATGCAGTCATGAGACCTAAAACTTCCATGCACATAGCTACTGAAGGGAATGATTGAGACTGAAGGTTCCGACAAGCTGAAACCAATTTCAGACGTATTTAGTCTGTTAGAGACAAAGTCATGGATACTGAATCTATCTGGAAGCCTAAAAAGGTTACCCTTGTCTGAGGAATCAAGGAACTTTTTGGTAAATTGATCCTCAAACCATGTTCTTGAAGAAACAACACAAGTTGATTAGTGTGAGATTCTGCAGAACGTAAAGACTGAGCAAGTACCAAGATATCGTCCAAATAAGGAAACACCGCAATACCCCGCTCTCTGATTACAGAGAGAAGGGCACCGAAAACCTTTGAAAAGATCCTTGGAGCTGTTGCTAGGCCAAAAGGAAGAGCAACAATTTGGTAATGCTTGTCTAGAAAAGAGGATCTCAGGAACTGATAGTGATCTGGATGAATTGGAATATGAAGATAAGCATCCTGTAAATCTATTGTGGACATATAATGCCCTTGCAGAACAAAAGGCAGAATAGTCCTTATAGTCACCATCTTGAATGTTGGTATTCTTACATAACGATTCAAAATTTTTATATCCAGAACTGGTCTGAAAGAATTCTCTTTCTTTGGTACAATGAACAGATTTAAATAAAACCCCAGACCCTGTTCCAGATATGGAACTGGCACAACTACCCCAGAAGACTCCAGGTCTGAAACACACTTCAGGAAAGCCTGAGGCTTTACTGGGTTCACTGGAATGCGTAAGAGAAAAAACCTTCTCACAGGCGGTCTTTCCTTGAAACCTATTCTGTTCCCCTTGAGAAACAATGTTCTGAATCCAATGATTTTGGACTGAATTGATACAAACATCTTTGAAAAAACGTAGCCTGCCCCCTACCAGCTGTGCTGGACTGAGGGCCGCACCTTCATGCGGACTTGGGGGCTGGTTTTGATTTTCTAAAAGGCTTGGATTTATTCCAGACTGGAGAAGGCTTCCAATTGGAAGCCGTTCCTTTAGGGGAAGGGTCAGGCTTTCTGTTCCTTATTCTGACAAAAGGAACGAAAACGGTTAGCAGCCCTAAATTTACCCTTAGATTTTTTATCCTGAGGCAAAAAAGCTCCCTTCCCCCCAGTGACAGTTGAAATTATAGAATCCAACTGAGAACCAAATAATTTATTACCCTGGAAAGAAAGAGATAGCAACGTTGACTTAGAAGTCATATCTGCATTTCAAGATTTAAGCCATAAAGCTCTTCTAGCTAAAATAGCTAAAGACATATTCCTGACATCAATTCTAATGATATCAAAAATGGCATCACAAATGAAATTATTAGCATGTTGAAGAAGCTTAACAATGCTATACACATTATGATCTGGTACTTGTTGCGCTAAAGCCTCCAACCAAAAAGTTGAAGCTGCAGCAACATCAGCCAAAGAAATAGCAGGCCTAAGAAGATTACCTGAACATAAATAAGCCTTCCTTAAAAAAGATTCAAGTTTCCTATCTAAAGGATCTTTAAAAGAAGTACTATCTGCCGTAGGAATAGAAGTACGTTTAGCAAGAGTAGAGATAGCCCCATCAACTTTGGGGATTTTTTCCCAAAACTCCAATCTATCAGCCGGCAAAGGGTACAGTCTCTTAAACCTTAAAGGAGTAAATGAAGTACCCAAACTATTCCATTCTCTAGAAATTACATCTGAAATAGCATCAGGAACTGGAAAAACCTCTGGAATAACTACATGAGGTTTAAAAAACGAATTTAAACGTTTACTGGTTTTAATATCAAGAGGACTAGACTCCTCCATATCTAATGCAATCAACACCTCTTTAAGTAAGGAACGAATAAACTCCATCTTAAATAAATATAAAGATTTGTCAGTGTCAATATCTGAGGCAGAATCTTCTGAACCAGATAGATCCTCATCAGAGATAGATAAATCAGAATGTTGGCGGTCATTTAAAAATTCATCTAATTTATGAGAAGTTTTAAAAGACCTTTTACGTTTATTAGAAGGTGGTATAACAGACAGGGACTTCTGAATAGAATTAGAAACAAATTCTCTTACATTAAAGGGACAGTCTAGTATTAATTAAACTTTCATTATTCAGATAGGACTTTTAATTTTAATCAAGTTTCCAATTTACTTTTATAATCAAATTTGCTTTTTTCTCTTGGTATTCTTAGTTTAAACTAAACATAGGTAGGCTCATATGCTAATTTCTAAGCCCTTGAGGGCTGCCTCTTATCACATGCTTTTTAAATCTCTTTTCAACACAAAGAGACAGAAAGTACACGTGGGCCATATAGATAACACTCTGTTCAGGCACAGGAGGTTATTTAAGATCTAGCACAACACAATGCTAAATTTAAGACAATAGATAATAAACAGTCACAGTAATGTGATCAGGGGGCTGGAAGAAGGTTCCTAGATACAAGGTAATCACAGAGGTAAAACGTTTATTAATATAACTGTGTTGTTTGTGCAAAACTGGGGAATGGGTAATAAAGGGATTATCTATCTTTTAAAACAATAACAATTCTATGGTAGACTGTCCCTTTAACAGGAATATCCTGAATATTAGATGTTGAAGGAAGAACAACAGGTAATGGACTACTACTAATGGAAATATTATCTGCTTTTGAAAATTTATCATGACAACTAACACAAACTACAGCCGGAGGAACAGTTACCACAAGGTTACAACAAATGCACTTAGCTTTGGTAGAACCGACATCAGGCAGCAGCTTTCCAGAAGTAGATTCTGATACAGGGTCAGATTGCGACATCTTGCAATATGTAATAGAAAAAACAACATATAAAGCAAAATTATCAAATTCCTTAAATGACAGTTTCAGGAATGGGAAAAAATGCAAACAGAATAGGCCTCTGGAAACCAGAAGCAAAAAGAAACAAAGACTTAAATGCCAAAAAAACTGCAACAAACACGAGCGTCATAGATGACGCAACTACATGAAAACTCTCGGCGTCAAGTACGATGCCGGAAATGACGTCATTAACGTCAACAAACGTAATTTTCGCGCCAAAAATGACGCAATAAATTCTAGCATTTTTTTCACCCGTGAGCCTAACAGCCCGCAAATTAGAAAGAAAAGTCAATTTGAAAAATTTCCAGGTAAGGAAAATATTTATTCATATGCATTTCCCAAAAATGAAACTGACAGTCTGTAAGAAGGAAACATACTGATTAACCTGAATCATGGCAAATATAAGTATAAAACATATATTTAGAA
Source organism: Bombina bombina (assembly GCF_027579735.1). Taxonomy (NCBI): domain Eukaryota; kingdom Metazoa; phylum Chordata; class Amphibia; order Anura; family Bombinatoridae; genus Bombina; species Bombina bombina. The sequence continues at coordinate 1,107,304,830 of NC_069502.1, read as the reverse complement.
CTTTACATATAAAGTGCCAAACCATAGCTGAGAGTGTCATAAATAAAATAAGACATACTTACCAAAAGACACTCATCTACATATAGTAGATAGCCAAACCAGTACTGAAACGAGAATTAGCAGAGGTAATGGTATATAAGAGTATATCGTCGATCTGAAAAGGGAGGTAGGAGAAGAATCTCTACGACCGATAACAGAGAACCTATGAAATAGATCCCTGATAGGATGACCATAGCATTCAATAGGCAATACTCCCTTCACATCCCTCTGTCACTGCACCCTGAGAGGAAAACCAGGCTTCAGCATGCTGCGAAGCGCATATCAACGTAGAAATCTAGCACAAACTTACTTCACCATCTCCATAGGAGGCAAAGTTTGTAAAACTGAATTGTGGGTGTGGTGGGGGGTGTATTTATAGGCATTTTGAGGTTTGGGAAACTTTGCCCCTCCTGGTAGGAATGTATATCCCATACGTCACTAGTTCATGGACTCTTGCCAATTACATGAAAGAAACTGCCAATGCATTCAGATAAGAGGCAGCTTTCAAGGGCTTAGAAGTTAGCATATGAGCCGACTAGGTTTAGCTTTCAACTAAGAATGCCAAGAGAACAAGGCAAATTTGATGATAAAAGTGAGTTGTTTAAAATTGAATGCCCTATCTGAACCATGAAAGTTTAATTTTGACTAGACTGTCCCTTTAACTTTTAGATACTAGACCTATAAATAACCCTGTAAAACCGCCTTTTATGAAGATCATGACATGACCTTCTGCAATGTAAGACATTTTCCCCTCCTCTAAATGGGAATTGTTCTACACTTAAAGGGACAAGACATTATTTCCCTGTGTGATTCAGACAGAGCATACAATTTTAAACAACTTTCCAATTTACTTCTATTATAAAAACAAAATTTATGCTTACCTGATAAATGTATTTATTTCTTGACACTGTGAGTCCACAGAATCAGCAATTGCTGTTAGGAATATCACTCCTGGCCAGCAGGAGGAGGCAAAGAGCACCACAGGAAAGCTGTTAAGTATCACTTCCCTTCCCACAACCCCCAGTCATTCGACTGAAGGAAAAGGAGAGAAAGCAAGCAACACAAAGTGTAGAGGTGCCTGAGGTTATATAAAAAACTGTCTGAAAACAAGGGAGGGCCATGGACTCACTGTGTCAAGAAAGAAATACATTTATCAGGTAAGCATACATTTTATTTTATTTCTTAAGACATGGTGAGTCCACGGAATCAGCAATTACTGTTGGGAATCAATACCCAAGCTAGAGGAAACAGATGATTAGGGAGGGACAAGACAGGTAACCTAAACAGAAGGCACCACCGCTTGAAGAACCTTTCTCCCAAAAGTAGTGTCAATGTATATGTAAGGTTAATAAAAATATATATATTTTAATCATATATTTTAAGGTTAATAAATATATATATTTAATCAGATATCTGACTGGTCAGTAGAAAATGATTCATTTCATTCAGAAAAACTGACTTCAATCATGTTTAGTTCTCCCCCCCTCAGCATGTAAAGTTATTCTAAACACACAAGTGAGGACAATAGAGCATTTGGTTTAATTAAAATGTAACAATCATTTCAGGAGACCATATGTGTGACTGCCTGGAAATGTGAGATAAAATCTCTTACCCCTCACAAATGTTGCCTAAGAGTCTGACCTAGGTGAGACATTTTGTGAGAAAGTAACCCTGTATGTTTCAAATGCAAATAACCCCTGCTGTGTGGCTCTGACACTTAGATACATGTAATGCAGACACTACGTCTGGGGGGGGGGGGGGGGGTATGCAAGCACTGAACCATGGAATCAAAAATAAAAACTTTTTATTCTCTCTGTTTTCCAGAAATCTAATGAAAATTATAAGAGCAACTGAGTTAATGAGATATCTGGATGAATGAATATATGACAGTGTGTGATCTGCTGGATTTTTGTATGGTTTTGAACACTGCATAGAAATGAATGTGTATATATATCAGGTGGACCATGGGAAAATTCATGCAGGCAGAACTTGTTGGAGATATAGAACAGGCTGTATTTGTGTAAATGCATGTATAACAGATGTATAAATGCCATTAATTTCAAAATAATTAGCAGTATTGATTTGCTTAAATATAGTATAATGCTAAAGGCACATGATATTTCATATCAAAATAATCAGAAAATTGATATGATGCTGCTCCATCTATAATTAATATTGTGAGAGATTAATACAAGAAATTATGGCAGTTATTACATATTTTAAAGAAATATTTTCTTTCACTGTTAGAAATTTTCAAATGAATCTGTGTGTATTGTCATGCTGCCCCCCGGTGCTGCGATGTGAGAACTACAGCCAGAAGGCTTTTTGGCTGTTTAAAAATGAAATTTCAAAGGGCCAATCCGAGACAATGTTTCCGTTTGGGCGTTTCCAACCTCACCAGTGATAGAGAACTTATATAAGTTAATGCAAGAGAGAGAAACGGACACACAGATTCTGCTGGCTAACTTGTAACTGGTTACTGGGCGTGAAAATACCATTTCACTCTAGCAAAGCTGATCTGCCGTTTCTCATTGATTGCAAAATATACTTATTGGTATTCTGAGGTGAGATAATTCCTATTAAGGAATACTGGATATCGATTGGCGTTCATCTTGGTAATGTATTAAGAGATTACTGTAGCAATTAAATTTAAAGAGCAGTTTGGATTTTAAGCTAATATTTCATAGCCTGTGTATTGTTAAACATATATCTTTAATGCTAAATTGTTTTTATCTGTGCAAAGCATAGAACATATATATATATATCTTAGAATTGATTTTAATTATAAGTAACTGTTTACAGTAAAAATATATGTATTTTTAGTATCCTAATTAGAATTGTATTAGAGCAAAGCGTGGGTAAATAGCTGAGTATTTTACTTAAAATCCCATTGTGTTAATTGAATGAAAGGCTATTTGTAAATAAGGCTGGTTTTAAAGGTAAACGTTTATGAGTTTTGTAAGAAGTATAGCATATCTTAATAGTTTTAAACGCATATAATATTGTTTCATGTTCTGGTATTACAAATATATTCCAATATGCTCATAGATATTAACTAATAAAAATAATTCAGATATTTATATTAATTTAATGGTTTCTAGTAGATGTATATTGATTGAGGGTTGATATTTTTAAAGGATAATTATTAAATACATTGTATTATAACCCTGCCATAGGCTGATATATCATTTGGAGAGCCCTACTGAAGATTTTAATAAATATACTGACAGTAGCCTCAGCTGAGGCAAAAGTATCACATTTATAAAATTTATAAAAAGTGTGCAAAGAAGACCAAGTCGCAGCTTTACAAATCTGTTCTACAGAAGCCTCATTCTTGAAAGCCCAAGAAGAAGAAACAGCCCTAGTGGAATGAGCTGTAAATCTCTCAGGAGGCTGCTGTCCAGCAGTCTCAAATGCCAAATTAATAATACTTCTCAACCAGAGAGAAAGAGAAGTGGCAGTAGCTTTCTGACCTTACGTTTACCAGAAAAGCAAACAAACAATGCAGAAGACTGAAGAAAATCCTTAGTAGCCTGCAAATAAAATTTAAGAGCCCGCACAACATCTAAGTTGTGCAACAAACGTTCTTTATGAGAAGAAGGATTAGGACAGAGAGAAAGAACAACAATTTCCTGATTAATATTTCTGTCCGAAACAACCTTAGGAAGAAAACCAAACTTGGTCGAAGAACTGCCTTATCTGCATGAAATATGAGATAAGGAGAGTCCCACTGCAAAGCTCAGAGTTCAGAAACCCTCCGAGCAGAAAAAATAGCAGTAAGAAACAAAACCTTCCAAGATAATAACTTAATATCTATGGAATGGATAGGCTCAAACTCAGCCTGTTGCAAAACTTTAAGAATAAGGTTAAGACTCCAAGGTGGAGCAACAGATTTAAACACAGGCCTGATTCTGACCAGGGCCTGACAAAAGGATTGTATGTCCAGCACGTTCCCCAGACGCTTGTGCAACAAAATAGACAGAGCAGAAATCTGACCCTTGAGGGTACTGACAGACAACCCCTTCTCCAGGCCTTCCTGGAGAAAAACATAATTTATACTTACCTGATAAATTTATTTCTCTTGTAGTGTATCCAGTCCACGGATCATCCATTACTTATGGGATATTCTCCTTCCCAACAGGAAGTTGCAAGAGGATCACCCACAGCAGAGCTGCTATATAGCTCCTCCACTAACTGTCATATCCAGTCATTCGACCGAAAACAAACAGAGAAAGGAGAAACCATAGGGTGCAGTGGTGACTGTAGTTTAATTAAAATTTAGACCTGCCTTAAAAGGACAGGACGGGCCGTGGACTGGATACACTACAAGAGAAATAAATTTATCAGGTAAGCATAAATTATGTTTTCTCTTGTTAAGTGTATACAGTCCATGGATCATCCATTACTTATGGGATACCAATACCAAAGCTAAAGTACACGGATGATGGGAGGGACAAGGCAGGATTAAGCGGAAGGAACCACTGCCTGAAGAACCTTTCTCCCAAAAACAGCCTCCGAAGAAGCAAAAGTATCAAATTTGTAAAATTTGGAAAAAGTGTGAAGCAAAGACCAAGTCGCGGCCTTGCAAATCTGTTCAACAGAGGCCTCATTTTTAAAGGCCCAGGTGGAAGCCACAGCTCTAGTGGAATGAGCAGTAATCCTTTCAGGGGGCTGCTGTCCAGCAGTCTCATAGGCTAGGCGTATTATGCTCCGAAGCCAAAAGGAAAGAGAGGTTGCCGAAGCTTTTTGACCTCTCCTCTGTCCAGAGTAAACGACAAACAGGGTAGATGTTTGACGAAAATCTGTAGTAGCTTGTAAGTAAAACTTCAAGGCACGGACTACGTCCAGATTATGTAAAAGACGTTCCTTCTTTGAAGAAGGATTAGGACACAATGATGGAACAACAATCTCTTGATTGATATTCTTGTTAGAAACCACCTTAGGTAAAAACCCAGGTTTGGTACGCAGGACTACCTTATCTGCATGAAAAATCAGATAAGGAGAATCACATTGTAAGGCAGATAGCTCAGAGACTCTCCGAGCCGAGGAAAACAGAATTTATGTTTACCTGATAAATTACTTTCTCCAACGGTGTGTCCGGTCCACGGCGTCATCCTTACTTGTGGGATATTCTCCTCCCCAACAGGAAATGGCAAAGAGCCCAGCAAAGCTGGCCACATGATCCCTCCTAGGCTCCGCCTACCCCAGTCATTCGACCGACGTTAAGGAGGAATATTTGCATAGGAGAAACCATATGTTACCGTGGTGACTGTAGTTAAAGAAAATAAATTATCAGACCTGATTAAAAAAACCAGGGCGGGCCGTGGACCGGACACACCGTTGGAGAAAGTAATTTATCAGGTAAACATAAATTCTGTTTTCTCCAACATAGGTGTGTCCGGTCCACGGCGTCATCCTTACTTGTGGGAACCAATACCAAAGCTTTAGGACACGGATGAAGGGAGGGAGCAAATCAGGTCACCTAAATGGAAGGCACCACGGCTTGCAAAACCTTTCTCCCAAAAATAGCCTCAGAAGAAGCAAAAGTATCAAACTTGTAAAATTTGGTAAAAGTGTGCAGTGAAGACCAAGTCGCTGCCCTACATATCTGATCAACAGAAGCCTCGTTCTTGAAGGCCCATGTGGAAGCCACAGCCCTAGTGGAATGAGCTGTGATTCTTTCGGGAGGCTGCCGTCCGGCAGTCTCGTAAGCCAATCTGATGATGCTTTTAATCCAAAAAGAGAGAGAGGTAGAAGTTGCTTTTTGACCTCTCCTTTTACCAGAATAAACAACAAACAAGGAAGATGTTTGTCTAAAATCCTTTGTAGCATCTAAATAGAATTTTAGAGCGCGAACAACATCCAAATTGTGCAACAAACGTTCCTTCTTTGAAACTGGTTTCGGACACAGAGAAGGTACGATAATCTCCTGGTTAATGTTTTTGTTAGAAACAACTTTTGGAAGAAAACCAGGTTTAGTACGTAAAACCACCTTATCTGCATGGAACACCAGATAAGGAGGAGAACACTGCAGAGCAGATAATTCTGAGACTCTTCTAGCAGAAGAGATTGCAACCAAAAACAAAACTTTCCAAGATAATAACTTAATATCAACGGAATGTAAGGGTTCAAACGGAACCCCCTGAAGAACTGAAAGAACTAAATTGAGACTCCAAGGAGGAGTCAAAGGTTTGTAAACAGGCTTAATTCTAACCAAAGCCTGAACAAAGGCTTGAACATCTGGCACAGCTGCCAGCTTTTTGTGAAGTAACACAGACAAGGCAGAAATCTGTCCCTTCAGGGAACTTGCAGATAATCCTTTTTCCAATCCTTCTTGAAGGAAGGATAGAATCTTAGGAATCTTAACCTTGTCCCAAGGGAATCCTTTAGATTCACACCAACAGATATATTTTTTCCAAATTTTGTGGTAAATCTTTCTAGTTACAGGCTTTCTGGCCTGAACAAGAGTATCGATAACAGAATCTGAGAACCCTCGCTTCGATAAGATCAAGCGTTCAATCTCCAAGCAGTCAGCTGGAGTGAAACCAGGTTCGGATGTTCGAACGGACCCTGAACAAGAAGGTCTCGTCTCAAAGGTAGCTTCCAAGGTGGAGCCGATGACATATTCACCAGATCTGCATACCAAGTCCTGCGTGGCCACGCAGGAGCTATCAAGATCACCGACGCCCTCTCCTGATTGATCCTGGCTACCAGCCTGGGGATGAGAGGGAACGGCGGGAACACATAAGCTAGTTTGAAGGTCCAAGGTGCTACTAGTGCATCCACTAGAGCCGCCTTGGGATCCCTGGATCTGGACCCGTAGCAAGGAACTTTGAAGTTCTGACGAGAGGCCATCAGATCCATGTCTGGAATGCCCCACAGCTGAGTGACTTGGGCAAAGATTTCCGAATGGAGTTCCCACTCCCCCGGATGCAATGTCTGACGACTCAGAAAATCCGCTTCCCAATTTTCCACTCCTGGGATGTGGATAGCGGACAGGTGGCAGGAGTGAGACTCCGCCCATAGAATGATTTTGGTCACTTCTTCCATCGCTAGGGAACTCCTTGTTCCCCCCTGATGGTTGATGTACGCAACAGTTGTCATGTTGTCTGATTGAAACCGTATGAACTTGGCCCTCGCTAGCTGAGGCCAAGCCTTGAGAGCATTGAATATCGCTCTCAGTTCCAGAATATTTATCGGTAGAAGAGATTCTTCCCGAGACCAAAGACCCTGAGCTTTCAGGGATCCCCAGATCGCGCCCCAGCCCATCAGACTGGCGTCGGTCGTAACAATGACCCACTCTGGTCTGCGGAATGTCATCCCTCGTGACAGGTTGTCCAGGGACAGCCACCAACGGAGTGAGTCTCTGGTCCTCTGATTTACTTGTATCTTCGGAGACAAGTCTGTATAATCCCCATTCCACTGACTGAGCATGCACAGTTGTAATGGTCTTAGATGAATGCGCGCAAAAGGAACTATGTCCATAGCCGCTACCATCAACCCGATCACTTCCATGCACTGAGCTATGGAAGGAAGAGGAACGGAATGAAGTATCCGACAAGAGTCTAGAAGCTTTGTTTTTCTGGCCTCTGTCAGAAATATCCTCATTTCTAAGGAGTCTATTATTGTTCCCAAGAAGGCAACCCTTGTTGACGGAGATAGAGAACTCTTTTCCACGTTCACTTTCCATCCGTGAGATCTGAGAAAGGCCAGGACGATGTCCGTGTGAGCCTTTGCTTGAGGAAGGGACGACGCTTGAATCAGAATGTCGTCCAAGTAAGGTACTACAGCAATGCCCCTTGGTCTTAGCACAGCTAGAAGGGACCCTAGTACCTTTGTGAAAATCCTTGGAGCAGTGGCTAATCCGAAAGGAAGCGCCACAAACTGGTAATGCTTGTCCAGGAATGCGAACCTTAGGAACCGATGATGTTCCTTGTGGATAGGAATATGTAGATACGCATCCTTTAAATCCACCGTGGTCATGAATTGACCTTCCTGGATGGAAGGAAGAATAGTTCGAATGGTTTCCATCTTGAACGATGGAACCTTGAGAAACTTGTTTAAGATCTTGAGATCTAAGATTGGTCTGAACGTTCCCTCTTTTTTGGGAACTATGAACAGATTGGAGTAGAACCCCATCCCTTGTTCTCTTAATGGAACAGGATGAATCACTCCCATTTTTAACAGGTCTTCTACACAATGTAAGAATGCCTGTCTTTTTATATGGTCTGAAGACAACTGAGACCTGTGGAACCTCCCCCTTGGGGGAAGTCCCTTGAATTCCAGAAGATAACCTTGGGAGACTATTTCTAGCGCCCAAGGATCCAGAACATCTCTTGCCCAAGCCTGAGCGAAGAGAGAGAGTCTGCCCCCCACCAGATCCGGTCCCGGATCGGGGGCCAACATTTCATGCTGTCTTGGTAGCAGTGGCAGGTTTCTTGGCCTGCTTACCCTTGTTCCAGCCTTGCATTGGTCTCCAAGCTGGCTTGGCTTGAGAAGTATTACCCTCTTGCTTAGAGGACGTAGCACTTTGGGCTGGTCCGTTTCTACGAAAGGGACGAAAATTAGGTTTATTTTTTGCCTTGAAAGGCCGATCCTGAGGAAGGGCGTGGCCCTTACCCCCAGTGATATCAGAGATAATCTCTTTCAAGTCAGGGCCAAACAGCGTTTTCCCCTTGAAAGGAATGTTAAGTAGCTTGTTCTTGGAAGACGCATCAGCCGACCAAGATTTCAACCAAAGCGCTCTGCGCGCCACAATAGCAAACCCAGAATTCTTAGCCGCTAACCTAGCCAATTGCAAAGTGGCGTCTAGGGTGAAAGAATTAGCCAATTTGAGAGCATTGATTCTGTCCATAATCTCCTCATAAGGAGGAGAATCACCATCGACCGCCTTTATCAGCTCATCGAACCAGAAACATGCGGCTGTAGCGACAGGGACAATGCATGCAATTGGTTGTAGAAGGTAACCCTGCTGAACAAACATCTTTTTAAGCAAACCTTCTAATTTTTTATCCATAGGATCTTTGAAAGCACAACTATCCTCTATGGGTATAGTGGTGCGTTTGTTTAAAGTGGAAACCGCTCCCTCGACCTTGGGGACTGTCTGCCATAAGTCCTTTCTGGGGTCGACCAAAGGAAACAATTTTTTAAATATGGGGGGAGGGACGAAAGGAATACCGGGCCTTTCCCATTCTTTATTAACAATGTCCGCCACCCGCTTGGGTATAGGAAAAGCTTCTGGGAGCCCCGGCACCTCTAGGAACTTGTCCATTTTACATAGTTTCTCTGGGATGACCAACTTGTCACAATCATCCAGAGTGGATAATACCTCCTTAAGCAGAATGCGGAGATGTTCCAACTTAAATTTAAATGCAATCACATCAGGTTCAGCCTGTTGAGAAATGTTCCCTGAATCAGTAATTTCTCCCTCAGACAAAACCTCCCTGGCCCCATCAGACTGGGTTAGGGGCCCTTCAGAGATATTAGTATCAGCGTTGCCATGCTCTTCAGTATCTAAAACAGAGCAGCCGCGCTTACGCTGACAAGTGTTCATTTGGGCTAAAATGTTTTTGACAGAATTATCCATTACAGCCGTTAATTGTTGCATAGTAAGGAGTATTGGCGCGCTAGATGTACTAGGGGCCTCCTGAGTGGGCAAGACTCGTGTAGACGAAGGAGGGAATGATGCAGTACCATGCTTACTCCCCTCACTTGAGGAATCATCTTGGGCATCATTGTCATTATCACATAAATCACATTTATTTAAATGAATAGGAATTCTGGCTTCCCCACATTCAGAACACAGTCTATCTGGTAGTTCAGACATGTTAAACAGGCATAAACTTGATAACAAAGTACAAAAACGTTTTAAAATAAAACCGTTACTGTCACTTTAAATTTTAAACTGAACACACTTTATTACTGCAATTGCGAAAAAACATGAAGGAATTGTACAAAATTCACCAAATTTTCACCACAGTGTCTTAAAGCCTTAAAAGTATTGCACACCAAATTTGGAAGCTTTAACCCTTAAAATAACGGAACCGGAGCCGTTTTAAACTTTAACCCCTTTACAGTCCCTGGTATCTGCTTTGCTGAGACCCAACCAAGCCCAAAAGGGGAATACGATACCAAATGACGCCTTCAGAAAGTCTTTTCTAAGTATCAGAGCTCCTCACACATGCGACTGCATGCCATGCCTCTCAAAAACAAGTGCGCCACACCGGCGCGAAAATGAGGCTCTGCTTATGCTTTGGGAAAGTCCCTAAGTAATAAGGTGTCTAATCCAGTGCCTGCCGATATTCTTATATCAAAATACCCAGATAAAATGATTCCTCAAGGCTAAATATGTGTTAATAATGAATCGATTTAGCCCAGAAAAGTCTACAGTCTTAATAAGCCCTTGTGAAGCCCTTATTTATGATCGTAATAAACATGGCTTACCGGATCCCATAGGGAAAATGACAGCTTCCAGCATTACATCGTCTTGTTAGAATGTGTCATACCTCAAGCAGCAAGAGACTGCATACTGTTCCCCCAACTGAAGTTAGTAGCTCTCAACAGTCCTGTGTGGAACAGCCATGGATTTTAGTTACGGTTGCTAAAATCATTTTCCTCATACAAACAGAAATCTTCATCTCTTTTCTGTTTCTGAGTAAATAGTACATACCAGCACTATTTCAAAATAACAAACTCTTGATTGAATAATAAAAACTACAGTTAAACACTAAAAAACTCTAAGCCATCTCCGTGGAGATGTTGCCTGTACAACGGCAAAGAGAATGACTGGGGTAGGCGGAGCCTAGGAGGGATCATGTGGCCAGCTTTGCTGGGCTCTTTGCCATTTCCTGTTGGGGAGGAGAATATCCCACAAGTAAGGATGACGCCGTGGACCGGACACACCTATGTTGGAGAAATAGCCATCAAAAACAGAACTTTCCAAGATAAAAGTTTAATATCAATGGAATGAAGGGGTTCAAACTGAACTCCCTGAAGAACTTTAAGAACCAAGTTTAAGCTCCACGGGGGAGCAACAGGTTTAAACACAGGCTTAATTCTAACCAAAGCCTGGCAAAATGCCTGGACGTCTGGAACCTCTGCCAGACGCTTGTGCAAAAGAATAGACAGAGCAGAAATCTGTCCCTTTAAGGAACTAGCTGATAATCCTTTGTCCAAGCCCTCTTGGAGAAAAGACAATATTCTAGGAATCCTAACCTTACTCCATGAGTAATTCTTGGATTCACACCAATAAAGATATTTACTCCATATCTTGTGGTAGATTTTCCTGGTAACAGGCTTTCGTGCCTGTATTAAAATATCAATGACTGACTCGGAGAAGCCACGCTTTGATAGAATCAAGCATTCAATCTCCATGCAGTCAGTCTCAGAGAAATTAGATCTGGATGATTGAAAGGACCTTGTATCAGAAGGTCCTGTCTTAGAGGCAGAGTCCATGGTGGAAAGGATGACATGTCCACTAGGTCTGCATACCAAGTCCTGCGTGGCCACGCAGGTGCTTTCAAAATCACTGATGCTCTCTCCTGTTTGATTTTGGCAATCAGTCGAGGGAGCAGAGGAAACGGTGGAAACACATAAGCCAGGTTGAAGAACCAAGGCGCTGCTAGAGCATCTATCAACGTCGCTTCTGGGTCCCTGGACCTGGATCCGTAACAAGGAAGCTTGGCGTTCTGGCGAGACGCCATGAGATCCAACTCTGGTTTGCCCCAACGATGAATCAATTGAGCAAACACCTCCGGATGGAGTTCCCACTCCCCCGGATGGAAAGTCTGACGACTTAGAAAATCCGCCTCCCAGTTCTCCACGCCTGGGATATGGATTGCTGACAGGTGGCAAGAGTGGTACTCTGCCCAGCGAATTATTTATGAGACTTCTAACATCGCTAGGGAACTCCTGGTTCCCCCTTGATGGTTGATGTAAGCCACAGTCGTGATGTTGTCCGACTGAAATCTGATGAACCTCAGTGTTGCTAACTGAGGCCAAGCCAGAAGAGCATTGAATATCGCTCTCAACTCCAGAATATTTATTGGAAGGAGTTTCTCCTCCTGAGTCCACGATCCCTGTGCCTTCAGGGAATTCCAGACTGCACCCCAACCTAGAAGGCTGGCATCTGTTACAATTGTCCAATCTGGGCTGCGAAAGGTCATACCCTTGGACAGGTGTACCCAAGACAACCACCAGAGAAGAGAATCTCTGGTCTCTTGATCCAGATTTAGCAGAGGGGACAAATCTGTGTAATCCCCATTCCACTGACTCAGCATGCATAATTGCAGCGGTCTGAGATGAAGGTGTGCAAATGGCACTATGTCCATTGCCGCTACCATTAAGCCGATTACCTCCATACACTGAGCTACCGAAGGGCGCGGAATGGAGTGAAGAACACGGCAAGCATTTAGAAGTTTTGATAACCTGGACTCCGTCAGGTAAATTTTCATTTCTACAGAATCTATAAGAGTCCCTAAGAAGGAGACTCTTGTGAGTGGGGATAGAGAACTCTTTTCCTCGTTCACATTCCACCCGTGCGACCTCAGAAATGCCAGAACTATCTCTGTATGAGACTTGGCAACTTGAAAGCTTGACGCCTGTATCAGGATGTCGTCTAGATACGGAGCCACCGCTATGCCTCGCGGTCTTAGAACCGCCAGAAGTGAGCCCAGAACCTTTGTAAAGATTCTCGGGGCTGTAGCCAACCCGAAGGGAAGAGCTACAAATTGGTAATGCCTGTCTAGAAAGGCAAACCTTAGAAACCGATGATGATCTTTGTGAATCGGTATGTGAAGGTAGGCATCCTTTAAGTCCACTGTGATCATGTACTGACCTTCTTGGATCATGGGTAGGATGGTCCGAATAGTTTCCATTTTGAAAGATGGAACTCTGAGGAATTTGTTTAAGATCTTTAGATCCAAAATTGGTCTGAAGGTTCCCTCCTTTTTGGGAACCACAAACAGATTCGAATAAAAACCCTGTCCTTGTTCCGTCCGCGGAACTGGATGGATCACTCCCATAACTAGGAGGTCTTGCACACAGCGTAGGAATGCCTCTTTCTTTATCTGATTTGCAGATAGCCTTGAAAGATGAAATCTCCCTTGTGGAGGGGAAGCTTTGAAGTCCAGAAGATATTCCTGAGATATGATCTCCAACGCCCAGGGATCCCGAACATCTCTTGCCCACGCCTGGGCAAAGAAAGTCTGCCCCCTACTAGATCCGTCGCCGGATAGGGGGCCGTTCCTTCATGCTGTCTTAGAGGCAGCAGCAGGCTTTCTGGCCTGCTTGCCTTTGTTCCAGGACTGGTTAGGTTTCCAGGCCTGCTTAGATTGAGCAAAAGTTCCCTCTTGTTTTGAAGCGGAGGAAGTTGATGCTGCACCTGCCTTGAAATTTCGAAAGGCACGAAAAATTAGACTGTTTGGCCTTTGCTTTGGCCCTGTCCTGAGGAAGGGTGTGACCCTTACCTCCAGTAATGTCAGCAATAATTTCCTTCAAACCAGGCCCGAATAAGGTCTGCCCCTTGAAAGGAATGTTGAGTAATTTAGACTTCGAAGTCACGTCAGCTGACCAGGATTTAAGCCATAGCGCCCTACGTGCTTGGATGGCGAATCCGGAATTCTTAGCCGTTAGTTTAGTCAAATGAACAATGGCATCAGAAACAAATGAGTTAGCTAGCTTAAGTGTTCTAAGCTTGTCAATAATTTCAGTCAATGGGGCTGTATGGATGGCCTCTTCCAGGGCCTCAAACCAGAATGCCGCCACGGCCGTGACAGGCGCAATGCATGCAAGGGGTTGTAAAATAAAACCTTGTTGAATAAACATTTTCTTAAGGTAACCCTCCAATTTTTTATCCATTGGATCTGAAAAAGCATAACTGTCCTCAACCGGGATAGTAGTACGCTTTGCTAAAGTAGAAACTGCTCCCTCCACCTTAGGGACCGTCTGCCATAAGTCCCGTGTAGTGGCGTCTATTGGAAACATTTTTCTAAATATAAGAGGTGGGGAAAAAGGCACACCCGGTCTATCCCACTCCTTGCTAATAATTTCTGTAAGCCTTTTAGGTATAGGAAAAACATCAGTACACACCGGTACCGCATAGTATTTATCCAGCCTACACAATTTCTCTGGTACTGCAACTGTGTTACAGTCATTCAGAGCAGCTAATACCTCCCCAAGCAACACACGGAGGTTCTCAAGCTTAAATTTAAAATTAGAAATCTCTGAATCAAGTTTCCCCGAATCAGAGATGTCACCCACAGACTGAAGCTCTCCGTCCTCATGATCTGCATATTGTGACGCAGTATCAGACATGGCCCTTACAGCATCTGCGCGCTCTGTATTTCTCCTAACCCCAGAGCAATCGCGCTTGCCTCTTAATTCAGGCAACCTGGATAATACCTCTGACAGGGTATTATTCATGATTGCAGCCATGTCCTGCAAGGTAATCGCTATGGGCGTCCCTGATGTAATTGGTGCCATATTAGCGTGCATCCCCTGAGCGGGAGGCGAAGGGTCTGACACGTGGGGAGAGTTAGTCGGCATAACTTCCCCCCGTCAGAATCTTCTGGTGATATTTCTTTTATAGTTAAAGACTGATCTTTACTGTTTAAGGTGAAATCAATACATTTAGTACACATTCTCCTATGGGGCTCCACCATGGCTTTCAAACATAATGAACAAGTAGTTTCCTCTATGTCAGACATGTTTAAACAGACTAGCAATGAGACTAGCAAGCTTGGAAAACACTTTAAACAAGTTTACAAGCAATATAAAAAACGTTACTGCACCTTTAAGAAACACAAATTTTGTCAAAATTTGAAATAACAGTGAAAAAAGGCAGTTACACCTACGAAATTTTTACAGTGTATGTAACAAGTTAGCAGAGCACTGCACCCACTTGCAAATGGATGATTAACCCCTTAATACCCAAAATGGAATAATAAAAGACAAAAACGGTTTGTTTTTTTCAAACAGTCACAACAACTGCCACAGCTCTACTGTGGGTTTTTACCTCCCTCAAAAACGACTTTGAAGCCTTTTGAGCCCTCCAGAGATGTCCTGGATCATGCAGAGGGAAACTGAATGTCTCTGTCAGTATTTTTAGCTGCACAGAAAAGCACTAAAAAAGGCCCCTCCCACTCATATTACAACAGTGGAAAGCCTAAGGAAATTGTTACTAGGCAAAATTCAAGCCAGCCATGTGGAAAAAAACTAGGCCCCAATAAGTTTTATCACCAAATACATATAAAAACGATTAAACATGCCAGCAAACGTTTTATATTACATTTTTATAAGAGTATGCATCTCTATTAATAAGCCTGATACCAGTAGCTATCACTGCATTTAAGGCTTTACTTACATTAGTTCGGTATCAGCAGCATTTTCTAGCAAATTCCATCCCTAGAAAAATATTAACTGCAAATATCTTATTGCAGGAAAACCTGCACGCCATTCCCTCTCTGAAGTTACCTCACTCCTCAGAATATGTGAGAACAGCCATGGATCTTAGTTACTTCTGCTAAGATCATAGAAAACGCAGGCAATTTCTTCTTCTAAATACTGCCTGAGATAAACAGTACACTCCGGCACCATTTAAAAATAACAAACTTTTGATTGAAGAATAAACTAAGTATAAAACACCACACTCCTCTTACGACCTCCATCTTGGTTGAGGCTTGCAAGAGAATGACTGGATATGACAGTTAGGGGAGGAGCTATATAGCAGCTCTGCTGTGGGTGATCCTCTTGCAACTTCCTGTTGGGAAGGAGAATATCCCATAAGTAATGGATGATCCGTGGACTGGATACACTTAACAAGAGAAAGATAAGATTCTTGGGATCCTGACTCTACTCCAAAAATATCCTTTTGACTCACACCAATAAAGATATTTACGCCATATATTATGGTAAATCTTTCTAGTGACAGGCTTACAAGCCTGAATCATGGTCTCAATGACCGATTCGGAAAATCCACGCTTATCTAAAATCAAGCGTTCAATCTCCAAGCAGTCAGCTTCAGAGAAACGAGATTTGGATGAAGAAAGGGCCCCTGAAATAGAAGGTCCTTCCTCAGAGGGAGTCTCCACGGAGGTAGAGACAACATTTCTACTAGTTCTGCATACCAGATCCTGCAAAGGCCACACAGGAGCTATTAGAATCCCCAACGCTCTCTTCTGCTTGATTCGAGCGATGACTCTTGGAAGGAGAGCAAACGGAGGAAAGAGATATGCCAACCTAAAGTTCCAAGGAACTGCCAGAGCATCTATCAGAAAGGGCTGAGGATCTCTCGACCTCGAACCGTACTTTGGGAGCTTGGTGTTCTGATGAGACGCCATCAGATCCAATTCCGGTAACCCGGAGAACACTTCTGGATGGAGTTCCCACTCCCCTGGATGGAAAGTCTGTCTGCTCAGGAAATCCGCTCCTGGGATGTGTATGGCAGATAGACAGCAATTGTGAGCCTCCACCCACTGAATGATTCTCACCACCTCCTTCATGGCTAAGGAACTCTGAGTTCCCCTCTGGTGGTTGATGTAACCACTGAGGTTATGTTTTTCCGACTGGAACCAGATAAACCGGGCTAGAGCCAGTTGAGGCCAAGCCATCAAGGCATTGAAGATCGCTCTCAACTCAAAATGTTTATGGGGAGAGCAGTTTCCTCCTGAGACCAAAGTCCCTGCGCCTTCAACGAGTCCCAGACTGCTCCCCAACCCATCAGGCTGGCGTCCGTGGTAACAATTACCCAAGAGGGTCTCTGAAAGCATGTCTCCTGGGATATATGTTCTTGAGACAGCCACCACGGTAGGGAGTCTCTTGTTGATTGATCCAGAACTATCCTCTGAGATAGGTCTGCATAATCCCCGTTCCATTGAGCAAGCATGCATAGCTGTAGAGTTCTCAAATGGAACCGTGCAAAGGGAACTATGTCCATGGAAGCCACCATCAAACCAATTACCTCCATACATTGGGCCACTGATGGTCATATACTGCAGACTGTAGGGACAGGCAAGCGGAAAGAATCTTGGCTCTTCTGACCTTCATCAGAAATATTTTAATGGATAGGGAATCTATAATGGTTCCTAAGAAGATCACTCTAGTAGCCGGAACAAGAGAACTTTTCTCCAAATTGACCTTCCAACCGTGGGAACGAAGAAAAGACAACAAGATCTTTGTATGAGATTTTGCTAATTGCAAAGATGGCGCCTGAACCAGAATGTCGTCCAGATAGGGTGCCACTGCAATTCCTCAGGACCGAATTACTGCCAATAGAGCTCCCAGGACCTTTGAGAAAATTCTTGGAGCTGTGGTGAGGCCAAATGGAAGTGCTACAAATTGAAAGTGTTTGCCCAGATAGGCACATCTCAGAAATTTGTGATAATCCCTGTGAATGGGAATATGCAGGTACGCATCCTTCAGGTCTATGGTCGTCATGAATTGACCCTCCTGAACCAGAGGAAGAATGGAACGGATAGTCTCCATCTTGAAGGACAGTACTCTGAGAAATTTGTTGAGTAACTTTAGATCTAGAATGGGTCTGAAAGGTTCCTCTTTTTTGGGAACCACAAACAGGTTGGAGTAGAACCCGAGACCCTGTTCCTGTATTGGGAGTGGAACTATCACTCCCAAGAGGGAAAGATCCTGTACACGTTTCACGAATGCCCCTCTTTTTATCTGGTCTACAGATAATCTTGAAAGGTGGAACCTGCCCCTGGGAGGAAAAGTCTTGAACTCTAACTTGTAACCCTGGGAAACTATGTCCACTGCCCACGGGTCTGGGACATCTCGTTCCCAAGCTTGCGAGAACTGAGAGAGTCTGCCCCCCACTTAATCCGATCCCGGATCAGGGGCAGACCCTTTATGCTGCGGGTTTCTTAGATTGCTTCCCCTTGTTCCAAGACTGACTGGGCTTCCAAGAATGCTTATATTGATCCTGCTTGGTAGAGGCGAGGGAAGGCTTACCTCTAGTTACGAAAATTACTCTGACGTCCTTTCGATTTGTTCTCCTTGTCTTGAGGCAGAAAGGATCCTTTACCACCCGTGATATCGGAAATAATTTCTGCCAATGCAGGCCCAAACAAGGTCTTTCCCTTGTAAGGGATTGCCAAAAGCTTAGATTTAGAAGAAACGTCTGCTGACCAAGATTTAAGTCATAGCGCTCTACGCACTAAAATGGCAAAGCCAGATATTTTGGCTCCCAACTTAATGACCTGCATAAAGGTGTCAGTGATAAAGGAATTGGCTAACTTGAGAGCCTTTATCCTATTCTGAATCTCCTCTAAAGAAGTCTCAGCTTGGAGGGATTCTGACAAAGCGTCAAGCCAATAGGCTGCCGCACTTGTTACTGTAGCAATACACACCGCCGGTTGTCATTGTAACCCCTGACGAATATATATCTAATTTAAGAAAGCCTCCAGCTTCTTATCCATAGGGTCCTTGAAAGAGCAACTATCCTCAATAGGAATAACAGTCCCCTTGGCCAGTGTAGAAATCGCCCGTTCCACCTTGGGAACAGTCTGCCACGACTCCTTGATGAAGTCAGTTACCGGGAACATTTTCCTAAAGACTGAAGAGGGAAAAAAGGGAATTCCTGGTCTCTCCCCATTCGCGGGCAATAATCTCCGTAGCATGGTCTGGTACTGGAACCACCTCCCCTCCCCCAGGAGGGAACATCAAAAAGAAAATTTATGCTTACCTGATAAATGTATTTCTTTTTTGACACGATGAGTCCACGGATCATCTTAATTTCTAAAGGGATATTCACCTCCTGGTCAGCAGGAAGCGGCAAAGAGCACCACAGCAGAGCTGTTAAATAGCTCCTCCCTTCCCTCCCACTCCAGTCATTCGACCGAAGTTAAGGAAAGAAAGGAAAAACCAAGGTGCAGAGGTGTCTGAAGTTTACAATAACCCACAACCTGTCTTACAAGAACAGGGCGGGCTATGGACTCATTGTGTCAAAAAAGAAATAAAATTTATCAGGTAAGCATACATTTTCTTTTCTTTTTTATGACACGATGAGTCCACGGATCATCTTAATTACTAATGGGACTCAATACCCAAGCTAGAGTACACAGATGATACGGGAGGGACAAGACAGGGAACCTAAACGGAAGGCATCACTGCTTGAAGAACCTTTCTCCCAAAAGCGGCCTCATTCGATGCAAAAGTGTCAAATTTGTAAAACTTTGAAAAAGTATGAAAAGAAAACCACAAACAAAGAGGAAGACTGACAAAAGTCCTTTGTCGCCCGCAGGTAAAACTTTAAAGCACGGACCACGTCCAAATTGTGCAGAAGTCATTCTTTCTGAGAAGAAGGATTAGGACACAAGGAAGGAACAACAATCTCCTGATTAATGTTCCTATCAGAAACAACATTAGGAAGAAATCCTAATTTAGTACGTAAAACTACCTTATCTGAATGGAAAATAAGGTAAGGAGACTCGTACTGCAATGCCAAGAGCTCTGACACTCTACGAGCAGAAGAAATAGCAACAAGAAATAAAACCTTCCAAAATAACTTAATATCTAAGGAATGCATAGGCTCAAACGGAGCTCCTTGAAGAACTTTGAGAACTAAATTAAGACTCTATGGAGGAGTAACTGGTTTGAACACAGTCCTGATCCTGACCAAGGCCTGACAAAAAGATTGTTCATCTGGGATATCCGCCAGATGTTTGTGTAAATAAATAGATAAGGCCAATATTTGACCCTTTAGGGAACTTGTTGATAAACCTTTCTCCAAACCTTCTTGGAGGAAAGACAAAATTCTAGGAATCCTAACTCTACTCCATAAATAGCCCTTGGATTCACACCAATAGAGACATTTACGCCAAATCTTATGGTAAAACCTTCTAGTTACAGGCTTACGAGCCTGAATCATGGTCTCTATGACAGAGTCAGTAAACCCACCGCTTGGATAAAATTAAGCGTTCAATCAGCTTCAGAGAAACTAGATTCGGGTGAAGGAAGGGCCCCTGAATCATTAGGTCCTTCCTCAACGGAAGTCTCCAAGGTGGCAGAGATGCCATCTCCACCAGATCTGCATACCAAATCCTGTAAGGCCAGGCCGGTGCTAAGAGGATCACTGAGGCCCTCTCCTGTTTGATTCGAGCAATTAACCGAGGAAGAAGAGCAAACAAATGAAATAGGTATGCTAGACTGAAGGTCCAAGGGACCGCCAGAGCATTTATCAGTTCAGCCTGGGGGTCCCTGGACCTCGACCCATATCTCGGGAGCTTGGCATTCTGTCGAGATGCCATGAGGTCCAATTACGGCTGACACCTCACCCCTGGGATGTGGATCGCCGACAGACAGCAAGAGTGGGCTTTCGCCCACTGGATTATTTTGGTTACTTCGGTCATCACTAAGGAACTCCTCGTTCTTCCCCAATGATTGATGTAACCCACAGAAGTTATGTTGTCTGACTGGAACCGGATAAAACGGACCGTGGCTAACTGGGGCCAGGCCAGGAGAGCATTGAAAATCACTCTCAGTTCCAGAATGTTTATAGGAAATCTTGGCTACCAGTTTGATAACTTGAAGGGAAGCATCCGAAATAAAGGAATTAGCTAACTTAAGAGCATTTATCCTATCTTGGATCTCATCCAAAGAAGTCTCTGTCCTGATCGCATCAGACAGCGCATCAAACCAGTATGACGCCGCACTAGTGACGGTAGCAATGCACACAGCTGGCTGCCATTGCAGGCCCTGGTGTACAGACATCCTTTTGAGTAGACCCTCTAACTTCTTGTCTATAGGATCTTTAAAGGCACAACTATCCTCTATGGGAATAGTAGTTCTCTTAGTTAGGGTGGAAATAGCCCCTTCCACCTTGGGCACTGTTTGCCAAGCCTCCCTGATGGAATCGGCTACAGGAAACATCTTTTTTAAAAATAGGAGATGGAAAAAAAGGAATACCAGGTGTCTCCCACTCCTTAGTATTAATCTCAGAAGCTCGGTCAGGGACCGGAAACACGTCTGTCGAGGAAGGAACCTCGAAATATCTGTTCAGCTTACTGGACTTCTTAGGAACAACAACTACCGTGGAGTCGCTGTCATCTAAAGTAGCTAAAACCTCCTCAAGTAATAGACGGAGGTGCTCTACCTTAAATCTAAAAGTTACAACCTCAGTATCAGCAAGAGGAATTACACTTTCTGAATCTGAAATTTCACCTTCAGATGGTACACCGGTCTCCTCCTCCTCAGGTTTCTGAGAGGGGACCTCTGAAACTGCAACAATTGCATCAGAAAACATTGCTTACCGAGTGTCTGATTTTTCTCTTACGCTTTCCCTGTAGCATTGGAAAAGCAGACAGCGCATCAGAAATTGTAGAAGACATGAGAGATGCGATGTCCCTTAAAGTAACTTCAGCAGGAGTTAGAGAGAAGGCGCAGGGCACTGCTTGTGAGGTTGGTAAAATCTGAGACGCTTGAGGGGAAAGCTGCGGCATATATTGTACCTCAACATTAGACTCCTGGACAACATCCGCTTTAGAAGAGGTTGGCTCAGATAAAATATTTTCTTTATAACTTAAAGTCCTCTCAATACATGAGGGACAGAAAGGAATTGGTGGTTCCACGATGGCATTAAAACACAAGGAGCAAGGAACATTTTGCAGGGCCCCTTGATCCATACTGGTTCACAATTGACAATGTATTAACTAAAAATCTTAAAATATAATAAAAATAAAACAATCAAAAAAACGTTACTGTTTCTTTAAATTTAAATGTCAAATTTTTTACTGCAGAGTGTGAAGATTAGTGATAAATGAGAATACAAACACCTCAGCTACGCTGCTAAGGCACCTACCTCACTGACAAACAGAAGAGAATCTGTCCCCTACGCAGCAGACGATCCGTTAATGCTGCAGAGAATTTTAGACACAGCCTAGTTCTAGGAAGGCATGTCTAGCACGGACCATGCATTCCTAGCAAATATAGACCAACTCTTTTCCGATATGATCTCCAGACTGAGGCGCAGAGAAGCGGCGCACAGTCAGTGAGGTCCGCAGATCGTGAGCGTAGCCAAAAGTCTAATATTTCTCCCGGGGAATTTTTAACCCCAACAGTAGACAAACACCACCAGAGCCATGAATAAAATGATCTCTCCTCTTCCCCTTGTTGGTATTACCAGCCCCAGTGCCTGCTAATAATGCTGTCCACAGTCCTCACCAGACTAGGAGAGTTTATGAGCCATAATAAAGTGCCCCTTTTATCTTGTCACTTTATAATGTGTGAAAGGTACCTATGATGTGCTTACTTCCTTCTGAGTTTTTTCTCCTGCCCCAGAAAATGCCTGACAGCAAGGCAGTGCACAGGTTTGAGAGGTCCTCTTCCTCACATCGACCTGTAGAAAAAAAAAAGACTGAGTCATATTACTCAGACTATAGGAGATTAGGGCAGCATTAAATATGGGAGGCGAAGTGAGAATTATGTCCCACAAGTTCCCATTGCTCTAAAGCCACCAATGCTCTACTGAAGAGACTGATATGGACTACGGCTACACCCTAGAACAAAGCAGCACAATCTTGCACTACTTGAAAAATAATAAACTCTTGATTGAAGAATCTTTTTCTAATACCTCACTTTACCACTTCCTATCACTAACGTAGGCAAAGAGAATGACTGGAGTAGGAGGGAAGGGAGGAGCTATTTAAAAGCTCTGCTGTGGTGCTCTTTGCCACTTCCTGCTGACCAGGAGGTAAAAATCCCTCCCATTAGTAATTAAGATGATCCGTGGACTCATCGTGTCATAAAAAAGAAATATCTATTTAATTTGCTAGACTTCTTAGGGTTGACAACGATAGGCGTATCAGAGCTGTCCAAAGTAGCCAAAACCTCCTTTAACAAAACACGAATGTGTCCAAGCTTGAATCTGAAGGAAACCACTTCAGCATCAGAATCTGAGATTTCACCCTCAGAGGCTACTGAAGTATCCTCCTCTTCCGACTTATGGGAAAGAGCAACCTGGTTAGCCTAAACCAGATCCGATACCTCTTATGTTTCCCCTGCAGCATGGGGATGGCCGCTAGCGCCTCAGATACCGCCTCAGATACCTGGGCCGCAATTTCAGCCTTTAAATACACTCCATCAGGAGATTGAGAGGAAACGCAGGGCACTGCATGTGACGATAATACAGTTTGGGACACTAGTGGAAGAGGCTGTGGCATTGCCTGGGCAGCATCCACTTAAGAGAATGGTGGCTCAGAATCAAACAGTCTGTCTTTGTACATTAAAGTTCTTTCAATACAAGAACTACAAAAAGGCAAAGGGGGTTCAACTTGGGCATTCAAGCAAAGTTTGCACTCTATAACAGGCATAGGCTCTAAGTCCATCTTGCAACAAAAGAAACACAAAGTCTATTCAAAGAAAAAAAACAATTTTTTTTATTTACAGGCAAATTTTACAGACCCCAATAAAAAAAAATTTATGTAAGAATTCTCTGGCACCCTCTACACCCCAGCGCTAAGCTGAGGTGCCTACCTGTTCCTCACTGCCAGGGAACGACTCTCAGAACAAGCGGGGGCCTTAATGAGGGAGAGGATCACAGAAGCCGTTAACCTTCCTGAGGAAAAGGCGCCCCCGAGACGTCACAGCTGGCCCCATATACGGACCGCAAGGTCCTGAACCATCTAAAAACTGTACAAAAATTCAAAGTTAATGACTGCAATATAAGCAGTCTAATCGACTGAGCCACCAATAAAGTTTAAAACTTAACAACTATATACAGCTTTTATACTGCATCTGTCATGAGTAAAATCCTGTCTCTCTAGGACTCTGACGTCCTGTACCCGTCCACACAGTGCACTGCTATCCTGTCTATGGCATCCTGACTCTCAGAAATAATAGTCCCAAATAAGGTTTAGTCTATTAACCTTAATAAATAAAATGGCACTTACCTGCACCCTTGCCTGTCCGACAGGGAGACAGCTCACCTGGCATGGGAGGAAGCCATACCTCACAGAGACCTGTGGATAAGAAGAAGGAACAGAGTAAGCCTACTCTGGCATTCTGTCGCAAGGCAGCAATCTTGTCAGGAAAACACAGTGAGGCCCAGCCCACAAGTTCCTAACTGTTTAAAAGCTACCACAGCCCTACTGAAGAGCCTAATGTGGAGTACAGCTAGACTCAGATTGTCAGGGAAGATCAGAGCATGCCTGATCAGGCTTCCAAAATAATAAAATCTTGATAGAAGAAATCTTAAACAGACACCTAAACATCACCTACTCCTAGCACTGAAGGCAAAGAGAATGACTGGGGGTTGTGGGAAGGGAAGTGATACTTAACAGCTTTGCTGTGGTGCTCTTTGCCTCCTCCTGCTGCACAGGAGTGATATTCCAAACAGTAATTGCCGATTCCATGGATTCACCGTGTCTTAAGAAAGAAACTGACTTTATTTGATCAGAATTCTTTGTTAAAGAAACATTAATGCACTAATGGGTGCTAGAGGAACACATCTGGGGAGACAATGACATGAAGTATATATGTGCAGCCACCAATCAGCAATTAGCTCCCAGTAGTGCATTGCTGTTCAAGGACCTACCTAGGTATGCTCTTCAACAAAGAATATCTAAAGAAAGAAAAAACTTAGATAACAGAAGTTGGAAAGTTCATTAAAAAACAAAATTTATGCTTACCTGATAAATTTCTTTCTTTTGCGATGTACCGAGTCCACGGATTCATCCTAACTTGTGGGATATTGTCCTTCCTGACAGGAAGTAGCAAAGAGAGCACCACAGCAGAGCTGTCTATATAGCTCCCTCCTTAACTCCACCCACCCCCCAGTCATTCGACCGAAGGCCAAGGAAGAAAAGGAGAAACTATAAAGTGCAGAGGTGACTGAAGTTTACATAAAAAATACTTTCTGTCTTGAATAGACAGGGCAGGCCGTGGACTCGGTACATCGCAAAAGAAAGAAATTTATCAGGTAAGCATAAATTTTGTTTTCTTTTGCAAGATGTACCGAGTCCACGGATTCATCCTAACTTGTGGGATACCAATACCAAAGCTTTAGGACACGGATGAAGGGAGGGACAAGACAGGAACCTAAACGGAAGGCCCCACTGCTTGCAAAACCTTTCTCCCAAAAATAGCCTCCGAAGAAGCAAAAGTATCAAATTTGGAAAATTTGGAAAAGGTATGAAGCGAAGACCAAGTCGCAGCCTTACAAATCTGTTCAACAGAAGCATCATTTTTAAAAGCCCATGTGGAAGCCACCGCTCTAGTGGAGTGAGCTGTAATTCTTTCAGGAGGCTGCTGTCCAGCAGTCTCATAAGCCAAACGGATGATGCTTTTCAGCCAAAAGGAAAGAGAGGTAGCCGTAGCCTTTTGACCTCTACGCTTTCCAGCATAGACAACAAACAAAGAAGATGATTGGCGAAAATCTTTGGTTGCCTGCAAATAAAACTTCAAGGCATGAACAACGTCCAAGTTGTGCAACAAACGTTCCTTCTTAGAAGAAGGATTAGGACACAGAGAAGGAACAACAATTTCCTGATTGATATTCCTGTTAGAAACAACCTTAGGGAGGAACCCAGGTTTGGTACGCAAAACCACATTATCAGCATGGAAAACTAGATAAGGCGAGTCACATTGTAATGCAGATAGTTCAGAAACTCTTCGAGCTGAAGAGATAGCAACTAGAAACAGAACTTTCCAAGATAGAATCTTAATATCTATGGAATGCATGGGTTCAAACGGAACCCCCTGAAGAACTTTAAGAACTAAATTTAGACTCCATGGCGGAGCAACAGGTTTAAACACAGGCTTAATTCTAACTAAAGCCTGACAAAAAACCCGAACGTCTGGGACATCTGCCAGATGCTTGTGCAACAGAATAGACAAAGCAGATATCTGTCCCTTTAAGGAACTAGCGGACAATCCTTTCTCCAATCCTTCTTGGAGAAAAGACAAAATCCTAGGAATCCTGATCTTACTCCATGAGTAGCCTTTGGATTCGCACCAAAAAAACATAATTTATGTAAGAACTTACCTGATAAATTCATTTCTTTCATATTAGCAAGAGTCCATGAGCTAGTGACGTATGGGATATACATTCCTACCAGGAGGGGCAAAGTTTCCCAAACCTCAAAATGCCTACAAATACACCCCTCACCACACCCACAAATCAGTTTAACAAATAGCCAAGAAGTGGGGTGATAAGAAAAAAGTGCGAAAGCATATAAAATAAGGAATTGGAATAATTGTGCTTTATACAAAAAAATCATAACCACCACAAAAAAGGGTGGGCCTCATGGACTCTTGCTAATATGAAAGAAATAAATTTATCAGGTAAGTTCTTACATAAATTATGTTTTCTTTCATGTAATTAGCAAGAGTCCATGAGCTAGTGACGTATGGGATAATGACTACCCAAGATGTGGATCTTTCCACGCAAGAGTCACTAGAGAGGGAGGGATAAAATAAAGACAGCCAATTCCTGCTGAAAATAATCCACACCCAAAATAAAGTTTAATGAAAAACATAAACAGAAGATTCAAACTGAAACCGCTGCCTGAAGAACTTTTCTACCAAAAACTGCTTCAGAAGAAGAAAATACATCAAAATGGTAGAATTTAGTAAAAGTATGCAAAGAGGACCAAGTTGCTGCTTTGCAAATCTGATCAACCGAAGCTTCATTCCTAAACGCCCAGGAAGTAGAAACTGACCTAGTAGAATGAGCTGTAATCCTTTGAGGCGGAGTTTTACCCGACTCGACATAGGCATGATGAATTAAAGATTTCAACCAAGATGCCAAAGAAATGGCAGAAGCTTTCTGGCCTTTTCTAGAACCGGAAAAGATAACAAATAGACTAGAAGTCTTTCGGAAAGACTTAGTAGCTTCAACATAATATTTCAAAGCTCTAACAACATCCAAAGAATGCAACGATTTCTCCTTAGAATTCTTAGGATTAGGACATAATGAGGGAACCACAATTTCTCTACTAATGTTGTTGGAATTCACAACCTTAGGTAAAAATTCAAAAGAAGTTCGCAACACCGCCTTATCCTGATGAAAAATCAGAAAAGGAGACTCACAAGAAAGAGCAGATAATTCAGAGACTCTTCTGGCAGAAGAGATCGCCAAAAGGAACAAAACTTTCCAAGAAAGTAATTTAATGTCCAATGAATGCATGGGTTCAAAAGGAGGAGCTTGAAGAGCCCGCAGAACCAAATTCAAACTCCAAGGAGGAGAAATTGACTTAATGACAGGTTTTATACGAACCAAAGCTTGTACAAAACAATGAATATCAGGAAGATTAGCAATCTTTCTGTGAAAAAGAACAGAAAGAGCAGAGATTTGTCCTTTCAAAGAACTTGCGGACAAACCTTTATCTAAACCATCCTGAAGAAACTGTAAAATTCTCGGAATTCTAAAAGAATGCCAAGAAAAATGATGAGAAAGACACCAAGAAATATAAGTCTTCCAGACTCTATAATATATCTCTCTAGATACAGATTTACGAGCCTGTAACATAGTATTAATCACAGAGTCAGAGAAACCTCTTTGACCAAGAATCAAGCGTTCAATCTCCATACCTTTAAATTTAAAAATTTGAGATCCTGATGGAAAAAAGGACCTTGCGACAGAAGGTCTGGTCTTAACGGAAGAGTCCACGGATGGCAAGAGGCCATCCGGACAAGATCCGCATACCAAAACCTGTGAAGCCATGCCGGAGCTACCAGCAGAACAAACGAGCATTCCTTCAGAATCTTGGAGATTACTCTTGGAAGAAGAACTAGAGGCGGAAAGATATAGGCAGGATGATACTTCCAAGGAAGTGATAATGCATCCACTGCCTCCGCCTGAGGATCCCGGGATCTGGACAGATACCTGGGAAGTTTCTTGTTTAGATGAGACGCCATCAGATCTATTTCTGGAAGTTCCCACATTTGAACAATCTGAAGAAATACCTCTGGGTGAAGAGACCATTCGCCCGGATGCAACGTTTGGCGACTGAGATAATCCGCTTCCCAATTGTCTATACCTGGGATATGAACCGCAGAGATTAGACAGGAGCTGGATTCCGCCCAAACCAGAATTCGAGACACTTCTTTCATAGCCAGAGGACTGTGAGTCCCTCCTTGATGATTGATGTATGCCACAGTTGTGACATTGTCTGTCTGAAAACAAATGAACGATTCTCTCTTCAGAAGAGGCCAAGACTTAAGAGCTCTGAAAATTGCACGGAGTTCCAAAATATTGATCGGTAATCTCACCTCCTGAGATTCCCAAACTCCTTGTGCCGTCAGAGATCCCCACACAGCTCCCCAACCTGTAAGACTTGCATCTGTTGAAATTACAGTCCAGGTCGGAAGAACAAAAGAAGCCCCCTGAATTAAACGATGGTGATCTGTCCACCACGTCAGAGAGTGTCGTACAATCGGTTTTAAAGATATTAATTGAGATATCTTTGTGTAATCCCTGCACCATTGATTCAGCATACAGAGCTGAAGAGGTCGCATGTGAAAACGAGCAAAGGGGATCGCGTCCGATGCAGCAGTCATAAGACCTAGAATTTCCATGCATAAGGCTACCGAAGGGAATGATTGTGACTGAAGGTTTCGACAAGCTGAAATCAATTTTAGACGTCTCTTGTCTGTCAAAGACAGAGTCATGGACACTGAATCTATCTGGAAACCCAGAAAGGTTACCCTTGTCTGAGGAATCAATTAACTTTTTAGTGAATTGATCCTCCAACCATGATCTTGAAGAAACAACACAAGTCGACTCGTATGAGATTCTGCTAAATGTGAAGACTGAGCAAGTACCAAGATATCGTCCAAATAAGGAAATACCACAATACCCTGTTCTCTGATTACAGACAGAAGGGCACCGAGAACCTTTGTAAAAATTCTTGGAGCTGTAGCTAGGCCAAACGGCAGAGCCACAAACTGGTAATGCTTGTCCAGGAAAGAGAATCTCAGGAACCGATAATGATCTGGATGAATCGGAATATGCAGATATGCATCCTGTAAATCTATTGTGGACATATAATGCCCTTGCTGAACAAAAGGCAAGATAGTCCTTACAGTTACCATTTTGAACGTTGGTATCCTTACATAACGATTCAATATTTTTAGATCCAGAACTGTTCTGAAGGAATTCTCCTTCTTTGGTACAATGAAGAGATTCGAATAAAACCCCAGCCCCTGTTCCAGAACTGGAACTGGCATAATTACTCCAGCCAACTCTAGATCTGAAACACATTTCAGAAATGCTTGAGCTTTCACTGGATTTACTGGGACACGGGAAAGAAAAAATCTCTTTGCAGGAGGTCTTATCTTGAAACCAATTCTGTACCCTTCTGAAACAATGTTCTGAATCCAAAGATTGTGAACAGAATTGATCCAAATTTCTTTGAAAAAACGTAACCTGCCCCCTACCAGCTGAGCTGGAATGAGGGCCGCACCTTCATGTGGACTTAGAAGCTGGCTTTGCTTTTCTAGAAGGCTTGGATTTATTCCAGACTGAAACTGCTCCTGAGGATGAAGGATCAGGCTTTTGTTCTTTGTTGAAACGAAAGTAACGAAAACGATTATTAGCCCTGTTTTTACCCTTAGATTTTTTATCCTGTGGTAAAAAAGTTCCTTTCCCACCAGTAACAGTTGAGATAATAGAATCCAACTGAGAACCAAATAATTTGTTACCCTGGAAAGAAATGGAAAGTAGAGTCGATTTAGAAGACATATCAGCATTCCAAGTTTTAAGCCATAAAGCTCTTCTAGCTAAAATAGCTAGAGACATAAACCTGACATCAACTCTGATAATATCAAAAATGGCATCACAGATAAAATTATTAGCATGTTGAAGAAGAATAATAATATTATGAGAATCATGATCTGTTACTTGTTGCGCTAAAGTTTCCAACCAAAAAGTTGAAGCTGCAGCAACATCAGCCAATGATATAGCAGGTCTAAGAAGATTACCTGAACACAGATAAGCTTTTCTTAGAAAGGATTCAATTTTCCTATCTAAAGGATCCTTAAACGAAGTACCATCTGACGTAGGAATAGTAGTACGTTTAGCAAGGGTAGAAATAGCCCCATCAACTTTAGGGATTTTGTCCCAAAATTCTAATCTGTCAGACGGCACAGGATATAATTGCTTAAAACGTTTAGAAGGAGTAAATGAATTACCCAAATTATTCCATTCTCTGGAAATTACTTCAGAAATAGCACCAGGAACAGGAAAAACTTCTGGAATAACCACAGGAGATTTAAAGACCTTATCTAAACGTTTAGATTTAGTATCAAGAGGACCAGAATCCTCAATTTCTAAAGCAATTAGTACTTCTTTAAGTAAAGAACGAATAAATTCCATTTTAAATAAATATGAAGATTTATCAGCATCAACCTCTGAGACAGAATCCTCTGAACCAGAAGAGTCATTAGAATCAGAATGATGATGTTCATTTAAAAATTCATCTGTATAAAGAGAAGTTTTAAAAGATTTTTTTATGTTTACTAGTAGGAGGAATAACAGACATAGCCTTCTTGATGGATTCAGAAACAAAATCTCTTATGTTATCAGGAACACTCTGAACATTAGATGTTGATGGAACTGCAACAGGTAATGGTACATTACTAAAGGAAATATTATCTGCATCAACAAGTTTGTCATGACAATTAATACAAACAACAGCTGGAGAAACAGCTACCAAAAGTTTACAGCAGATACACTTAGCTTTGGTAGTTCCAGCACCAGACAGCGATTTTCCTGAAGTATCTTCTGACTCAGATGCAACGTGAGACATCTTGCAATATGTAAGAGAAAAAACAACATATAAAGCAAAATTGATCAAATTCCTTAAATGACAGTTTCAGGAATGGGAAAAAATGCCAAGGAACAAGCTTCTAGCAACCAGAAGCAAAGAAAAATGAGACTTAAATAATGTGGAGACAAAAGCGACGCCCATATTTTTTTAGCGCTAAATAAGACGCCCACATTATTTGGCGCCTAAATGCTTTTGGCGCCAAAAATGACGCCACGTCCGGAACGCCGACATTTTTGGCGCAAAAGAACGTAAAAAATGACGCAACTTCCGGCGACACGTATGACACCGGAAACAGAAAAGATTTTTTTTTTGCGCCAAAAATGACGCAATAAAATGAAGCATTTTTAGCCCCCGCGAGCCTAACAGCCCACAGGGAAAAAAAGTCAAATTTTTAAGGTAAGAAAAATGATTGATTCAAATGCATTATCCCAAATATGAAACGGACTGTCTGAAAATAAGGAATGTTGAACATCCTGAGTCAAGGCAAATAAATGTTTGAATACATATATTTAGAACTTTATTAAAAAAGTGCCCAACCATAGCTTAGAGTGTCACAGAAAATAAGACTTACTTACCCCAGGACACTCATCTACATGTTTGTAGAAAGCCAAACCAGTACTGAAACGAAAATCAGCAGAGGAAATGGTATATATATATATAAGAGTATATCGTCGATCTGAAAAGGGAGGTAAGAGATGAATCTCTACGACCGATAACAGAGAACCTATGAAATAGACCCCGTAGAAGGAGATCATTGAATTCAAACAGGCAATACTCTCCTTACATCCCTCTGACATTCACTGCACGCTGAGAGGAAAACCGGGCTCCAACCTGCTGCGGAGCGCATATCAACGTAGAATCTAGCACAAACTTACTTCACCACCTCCATAGGAGGCAAAGTTTGTAAAAACTGATTTGTGGGTGTGGTGAGGGGTGTATTTATAGGCATTTTGAGGTTTGGGAATCTTTGCCCCTCCTGGTAGGAATGTATATCCCATACGTCACTAGCTCATGGACTCTTGCTAATTACATGAAAGAAAGATATTTACGCCATATCTTATGATAGATCTTCCTGGTGACAGGCTTTCGAGCCTGAATCAAGGTATCTATGACCGACTCAGAGAAACCCCGCTTTGATAAAATCAAGCGTTCAATCTCCAAGCAGTCAGTTGCAGAGAAATTAGATTTGGATGCTTGAATGGACCTTGAACCAAAAGGTCCCGTCTCAGTGGCAGAGTCCATGGTTGCAGAGATGACATATCCACCAGGTCTGCATACCAAGTCCTGCGTGGTCACGCAGGCGCTATCAAAATCACAGAAGCTCTCTCCTGTTTGATTCTGGCAATCAGACGCGGAAGGAGAGGGAATGGTGGAAACACATAAGCCAGGTTGAACGACCAGGGTACTGCAAGAGCATCTATCAGTACTGCCTGAGGATGCCTTGACCTGGATCCGTAACGAGGAAGTTTGGCGTTCTGACGAGACACCATCAGATCCAATTCTGGTGTGCCCCATAGCTGAACCAGTTGAGCAAACACCTCCGGATGGAGCTCCCACTACCCCAGATGAAAAGTCTGACGACTTAGAAAATCTGCCTGCCAGTTCTCCACCCCTGGGATATAGATCGCTGATAGATGGCAAGAGTGAGCCTCTGCCCATCGGATTATCCTGGAAACTTCTATCATCGCCAAGGAACTCCTTGTTCCCCCCTGATTATTGATATAAGCTACAGTTGTGATGTTGTCCGACTGAAACCTGATGAATCCGGCCGAAGCCAGCTGAGGCCACGCCTGAAGAGCATTGAATATCGCTCTTAATTCCAGAATATTTATCGGTAGGAGGGCCTCCTCCCGAGTCCACAAACCCTGTGCTTTCAGGGAATTCCAGACTGCACCCCAGCCCAGTAGGCTGGCGTCCGTCATCACAATAACCCACGCTGGCCTGCGTAAACACATTCCCCTGGACAGGTGATCCTGTGACAACCACCAAAGAAGAGAGTCTCTGGTCTCTTGATCCAGATTTATCTGAGGAGATAAATCTGCATAATCCCCATTCCACTGTTTGAGCATGCATAGTTGCAGTGGTCTGAGATGCAAGCGAGCAAACGGAACTATGTCCATTGCCGCTACCATAAGTCCGATTACCTCCATACACTGAGCCACTGACGGCCGAGGAATGGAATGAAGAGCTCGGCAGGTGGTTAAAATCTTTGATTTCCTGACCTCCGTCAGAAATATTTTCATGTCCACCGAATCTATCAGAGTTCCCAGGAATGGAACTCTTGTGAGAGGAATAAGAGAACTCTTTTTCACGTTCACCTTCCACCCATGAGATCTTAGAAAGGCCAACACTAAGTCCGAGTGAGACTTGGCAAGTTGGAAAGTCGACGCTTGAATTAATATGTCGTCTAGATAAGGCGCCACTGCTATGCCCCTCGGTCTTAGGACCGCCAGAAGGGACCCTAGCACCTTTGTGAAGATTCTTGGCGCCGTGGCCAACCCGAAGGGAAGAGCCACAAACTGGTAATGCCTGTCCCCACAAGTAAAAAAGCAATAGACCCCCAAATGAAAAAAACGGATTGATAATTGTCTAAAACCGGTTAAAAACCCTAAAGCACCTTGCCACAGCTCTGCTGTGGCCCTACCTGCCCTTAGGAAGCGATAATATGGGGTTGAAAGCTTCAATTAGTCCCTCAGAAGACTATCAGGACCTCAGGAGAAGTTGCTTGCTGCTTGTAAATAGGCCCCGCCCACCTCACTCGATGTTGCTGGGGCCTACACAAAACTAACAAACCCTGCCTGAAAGCCATGTGGGTTATAAACAACCCCAAAGAACCCTCAAGCAAATGTCCCATAAAACAGAAAACGTTACAACAAAAATGTTTGTCCCAAATTCACATAATTACATAAACTGAGTGCCCACAAAAAATTAACCCTTTATGCAAGCTAGTAAAAACCTCTGATAACACTAGGATTACTGCTTACCCTTCCCCTAATGGGGACACTGTCAGCCTTTCTGAGTTAACACAGTCTCTGCAGAAAATATGACTGAACATACCTCATTGCTGTATAGCAAGAAACCGTTCCTCACACTGAAGTTTTCCTGTACTCCTCAGCTCATGTGGGAACAGCAGTGGACCTTAGTTACAAATGCTAAGATCATCATCCTCCAGGCAGAAATCTTCATCTATGTCCTGCTTGAGAGTAAATAGTACAACACCGGTAGCATTTAAAAATAACAAACACTTGATTGAAGATAAAATAAAACTAACAGTTTAATACCTCTTCTCTTTACTCTTCCTGCTTAGAGCCAGCAAAGAGAATGACTGGGGGGTGGAGTTAATGGGGGAGCTATATAGACAGCTCTGCTGTGGTGCTCACTTTGCTACTTCCTGTCAGGAAGGACAATATCCCACAAGTTAGGATGAATCCGTGGACTCGGTACATCTTGCAAAAGAAATGTATGCTCTGAGCCATTAAATAAATTTGTGGTTTTATGATTGTCAAGTACCTGTGTTTTCCATACCTGTGATCATGAGTTGTGGATGTTGATGCATTTAGTTCATCAGTTGTCTGTTGAAACAACTCTTTGTTCTCATCAATGAAATGTCTCTGCATCTCAGACATCTGGGCCATGATCTTTTCTCTGCGGAGCCTAGCTATCTCAGCTTTTCTTTTCCTCTCTGCTTTATCTTTATCACGAGTGCTCTGAAAGAGACACCTTTCTGTTGTTAGCTCTTATTTACTAATAAACATTATTATTTTAGGTAGGAATACGCAAAAACGTTACAATAAGATGGATGACACACATTATACCTGTAGGAATAACAACATGTATGCTTACTTGATAAATTATTTTCTTTTGGAATGATGATGGTCCACAGTCCTCCATAACATATGGGATATATTTTCTGCCACTAGGAGGAGGTCAAGAACACATACAAGAGCTTTCAAAACCTCCCACCTCTCTTTTAGTTTAATGTATAGCCGAGTAGAGAATAGTAATAAAAGGTAGAAAAGGCAAAGCAGGGTCTATAGAGGTGTCATTAGAACTTTCGCCCCAAAATTTAAACTGTCAGGGCCAGTGGACAATCATCATTCTGAAGGAAAAGGATTTATCAGATAAGCATAAGTTTTCTTTGGTAAAATGATGATGGTCCACAGTCCTCCATAACATATGGGATTAATACCCAAGCCGATTGTTTATGTAATGGAAAGGGTGGGATCATTTTTTCTGGAAGTTCTAATTTAGCCAATACTGAGGCCGGCCTAAAGGACTTTCCTGCCAAAAGCTTCTTGCAAAAAAACAAAACCTCAAAGTGAAAAAAGTATGCAGAGAAGACATTTTGCAGCTTTGCAAATCTGCTCCAAAGATGCATAATTTTTAAAAACAGACAATGTTGCAACTGCTCTTGTAGAAGAGTTTCCCCCCTTAAAGTAAGCCTTGTTAATCCCTTGAGCCAAGAGGCCAACACTACCTTAGTAGCTTCTGCCCCTTTTGAGTCCCAGAGTAGTGAAAAAACAAACTAGAAGTTTATCTGAAATCGTTAGTAGCTTATAAATAGAACTTCAAAGCATTTGCTATCTCAAGATTACGTAAGAGCTGCTGTGTAGAGTTAGCAGGATTTGAACACAATGAAGGTACAACCATTTCTTGATTGGTGTTTTCCTTTAAAACTACCTAAGGAAAATCATATTTAGTACAAATCACAAGACAAGGTTAAACTTTAGAAACTCTCCTTGCTGAAGAGATTGCCAATAGTAAGAGTACTTATAAAAGGTAAAAGTAGATATCAATGGAATGCATTGGTTTAAACAAAGAACTGTTCAAACTGGCATGCAGAGAAAAGTAGATTCAGATTCCAGAGTGGAGAAATAGGAATCACAATTGGCCCAATTCTAATGTGAACACCTGGACAAAAGTCTGATCTTCAGGAATTTTAGTCAACGTCCAATGAAAAAAGACTGATAAAGCAGAAGTCTAGGAACCCTAAAGTAATACTAAAAAAAACACCATTCAAAAAATGCCTTCCAAATCCTGTAATAAATTATTTGTGTTACAGGCTGTTTGCCCTGCATCAAAGATTTAGTAACTGAATCTGAGAAACATCTATGTCTCAAAACTAGGCGTTCAAGCTCCACACCATTAAATGTGGAGATTAGAGATGCTGATAAAAGAGAAAACCTTGAGACAACAGGTCTTGTCTCAGTGGAAGAAGCCATGGAGAGCAAAAAGAAACATCTGCACCAAGTCAGGCTGGAGCAATTAATATTACTGACGTTGACTCCTGTTTGGTTCAAGTATGTTTCTTATGAACCAGGTATGCTAGATGAAGGTCCCATGGCATCTATTAGGAATACTGTTGGATCTTTTGATCTCGCACAACAGCTTGGAAGCGTCTGAATTAAATTAAATTAAAGATCACCAGATCTAGGTCATGTAAGCCCATTTTGATCTCTGAGTGATCGAAAATGTCTTAAACAGAGAGACTACTTGACTGATAGACCGCTGAGATGACCACCTCCCAGTTGATCACACCTGGTATGTGAATTGCCAATAGGGAGCAAAGACAGAGTTTTAGACACTTCCTGCATGGCCAGTGGACTGCGGATATCCCCTTTGATAATTTATGAAGGACACCACCAAAATGTTGTCCAACTGGAAATGGATAAACTTTTTCTCCTTCAGTAGGGGCCAAGGCTGAAAGCCCAAAGTTCCACAATGCTGATTGGTAATCTTGCCTCTAAAAGGAAACTTAACTCAATGCACTCTTCGAGAAACCCAGACTGCCCCCCAGCTAGAGAGACTGTTGTCCATCGGCACAATAGGCCAAGACTGAGGAAGAAAGGATGTCCCAAGGGTCATAGGCAGTCTTTGTGTCCTCAAGAAAAAGATTGACTGACGGAAAATCCAAAGCAATCCATATGCCAAATGTAAATAATTATTCGACCATTGAGGTAGCAAGTCATTAAAGGGGTCTCAACTGAAAATAGGGCAAAATAAACTGAATCTGAAGTAGCTACCATAAGTCCCACTGCCACCATGCACTGAGCTATGGACGGAAGGTAGTTTATGGTAGGAAAAGACACACTCTCTGAATCCTACATTGTGAAGTTCTAGATGCTTTAGGATTGAGTCTAATATGACTTCTTGTAAATGCTACCCTTATAGCAGAATATAACAAGCCTTTGGGAGTACATCAATACTCCAACCATGGTCTTGAATGAAGACAGAAACTGGAGAGTATAAGCAATACCTATTAGAACTAAAATAAACTTGCACTAGTATGTCATTCAGATAAGGAGCAACTGAAAGGTCCTGATTCTGTGCACTGGAACGATTTCATCCAACATGGGTGGTAAACTGGCAAGGTTTTGCAGATATACAAGCCTCAGGAATTCAAAGTAATCCCTGAGTATAGGGATGTGCAGCTAAGAATCCTAGAGGTCTATACTAGCTATAAATTGACCCTTTGGTTGAAGGGTAAAAAACAGCGAGGAATGTTCCCATTATACAAGTGTAAAAAACAAACATCATGGCACTCCAGAGGTAAAATAGATGATCCTTTATTAGAAAAATATTAAAAGCATATAGGGCAAAAGCGGAAGCCCAGTAAAAACAAAGGGATAAGGGGAATCCAAGACCCCTGCTGCATCAGACGCGTTTCACGCCGCTAGAGCACTTGTTCACTGATAGATTGATAGATACACAAGTGTAAACCCAAACCAACATGTTTAGGGATGTTAAATCCGGAATAGGACTGTAAATTCCTTTGGACAATGAACTGATTGGGGTAAAAACTCTTGACCCTGAGGTTACATAGGTACTGGGATTAATTTATTCCCCTATCCTCCAAATCCTTATATAAAGGCTGCCGCCTCAGAAAGATCTTTGGCAACATCAGATAGGACAAAACACTCTCTCTCTCTTGAAGGACAAAGAGAATCAGTCCAGATATCCTGATAGATCCAAAATATATAAACTTATACAAAGCTTATTGAATTCGTACATGATATGGTATACATGTACCCTCTTAAGCATTTGAACATATTTATATTGCCATGTAGCCTTACGGACTAAAGAAGCAGCACATATAGATCAACAGGTACACATTAGATACTGGTAAATCCCATGTCCAGAGAAGCAGAGACTCCCTATACTTTAGAAAGTAAATACACAATGTGCATGATAAACAGATGTGCATACATATAAATTACAAATACAATAGGTATATAAGAGATACCAGTAGAACTTATCTCTAAATAATCTCCACTGTAAATGAAAATATTCATGATCAGATTTCAATATCTGCACGATAGAACCTTTGTGCATACATATAAATTACACATAACATAGGTAGAAAATAGATACCAATAGATCTTATCTCTAAAGGATCTTCACGGTTTTAAAATACGGATATATCCTGCAGAACTGCATAAGGAAATAAACTTGCAGAGTACAATGCGTGAAAGGTACATACCTAGAGGGTATATACTATAGAAATTATTAAACTAATAGGATATGATATGTAATGCCTTGCATATTTACAGAGACAGGAGTTATGTCTATGTAAACATTATTATTTGTGCTGCTGAATATGCAATGCACATAGACAGCTCATAGTAATTTACATATCCCAATAGTGTACAGAAACCTGCAATGCACATTACTGCAAATAATATTCCAAAGAGCATGAACAGTACAACAGTATATAAAATGCAGACGGACATAAAAAAAAACAAAAAAAACACCTGTTTACATCCCCTGGCAATGTTTGGAAGTACGCTTAATTGACTTTTAAATAAGTATTAAGATAGTAATAATAAATGGTAATAACACCATGGGGCCTATTTATTATGTGTCTGTCCGACAGACAGACATCGCTGAATGTGGAGAGCAATACACTCTCCGCATTCAGCATTGCACCAGCAGCTCTTGTGAACTGCTGGTGCAAGGCTGACCCCCTGCAGACCCGATCGTATTCGATCGGGTTGAATTGCGGCAATGTCTGCCCGCCTCCTCAGAGCAGGCGGACAGGTTATGGAGCAGCGGATCATTAGACCACTGCTTCATAACTGGTGTTTCTGGAGAGTCTAAAGGCTCGCCAGAAACACGGGCCCTCAAGCTCCATACGGAGCTTGATAAATCGGCCCCCATCTGTCATTATGTTCAGTACAATATAAAATTGCACATATTATAGTAAATTGGGTACACTGTAGATCACATAAGAATGTGCTGTGGTGTACAGCTCCCTAAAGGTAAAAACACATACATATAGGATGTTATCAAATCTGAACCAATAGGTTATCAGCATAAAAAATATTTTGCACATTTACCTCAGATTTATGCTTACGTTTACTTATTTTGGGGACAGCAGCTAAACAAACTCACTATTTTGTATATATTTTTAGCTTCAGGAGTAAAAAAACTAAATTTATGCTTACCTGATAAATTTATTTATTTCTTGACACGATGAGTCCACGGATCATCTAATTACTATTGGGAATATCACTCCTGCCCAGCAGGAGGCGGCAAAGAGCACCACAGCAAAGCTGTTAAATATCACTTCCCTTCAACCCCAGTCATTTGACCGAAGCAAAGGAGAAAAAGGAAGCAACAAGGTGCAGAGGTGTCTGAAGTTTATAACATACCAACAACCTGTCCAAAAAGAACAGGGCGGGCCGTGGACTCATCGTGTCAAGAATGAAATTTATCAGGTAAGCATTAATTTTGTTTTCTTTCTAATGACACAGTGAGTCCACGGATCATATAATTACTATTAGGAATCAATACCCAAGCTAGAGTACACAGATGATAAGGGAAGGACAAGACAGGGAACCTAAACAGAAGGCACCACTGCTTGAATTACCTTTCTCCCAAAAGAGGCCTCAGCCGAGGCAAAAGTGTCAAATTTATAGAATTTTGAAAAAGTGTGAAGAGAGGACCAAGTTGCAGCCTTGCAAATCTGTTCCACAGAAGCTTCATTTTTAAATGCCCAGGAAGAGAAAACAGCCCTCGTAGAAGGAGCCGTAACTCTCTCAGGAGGCTGCTGTCCAGCAGTTTCATAGGCCAAGCGAATGATACTCTTCAGCCACAAAGAAAGAGAATTAGCTGTAGCTTTCTGCCCGTTACGTTTCCCAGAGAATAC
This sequence comes from Bombina bombina, assembly GCF_027579735.1. Lineage (NCBI taxonomy): Eukaryota > Metazoa > Chordata > Amphibia > Anura > Bombinatoridae > Bombina > Bombina bombina. Next base: position 1,107,264,867 of record NC_069502.1, on the reverse strand, counting down.
CACAAACAGAGCAGAAGACTGACGAAAATCCTAAGTCGCCTGTAAATAGAATTTTAATGCACGCACCACGTCCAGACTGTGCAGAAGTCGTTCCCTTTGAGAAGAAGGATTAGGACACAAGGAAGAAACAACAATCTCCTGATTAATGTTCCGATCTGAAACTACTTCAGGGAGAAACCCTAACTTAGTACACAAAACGACCATATCTGAATGAAAAATAAGGTAAGGAGACTCATACTGTAATGCCGAGAGCTCTAACACTCTACGAGCAGATGAAATAGCAACAAGAAACAAAACTTTCCAAGATAACTTAATATCTATGGAATGCATAGGCTCAAACGGAGCCCCTTAAAGAACCTTAAGAACTAAATTAAGACTCCAGGGAGGAGTAACTGGCTTGAACACAGGCTTGATCCTGACCAAGGCTTGACAAAACAATTGCACATCTGGGACATCCGCCAGACGTTTATGTAACAAAATAGACAAGGCATATATTTGACCCTTTAGGGAAGTTGCCGATAAACCCTTCTCCAAACCTTCTTGGAGAAAGGACAGAATTCTAGGAATCCTAACTCTACTCCAAGAATAGCCCTTGGATTCACACAAATACAGACATTTACGCCACATCTTATGGTAAATCTTTCTAGTCACAGGTTTACAAGCCTGAATCATGGTCTCAATGACCGATTCCAAAATCCACTCTTGAGAAACTAGATTTGGATGAAGGAAGGGCCCTTGAAGTAGAAGGTCCTTTCTCAACGGAAGTCTCAAAGGTGGAAGAGATGACATGTCCACCAGGTCTGCATACCAAATCCTGCGAGGCCATGCCGGTGCAATGAGGATCACTGACACCCTCTCCTGCTTGATTCGAGCAATGACCCGAGGTAGAAGAGCGAATGGAGGAAATAGGTATGCGAGACTGAAATTCCAAGGTACCGCTAGGGCGTCTATCAGTACAGCCTGAGGGTCCCTTGACCTCGACCCGTACCTTGGAAGCTTGGCATTCTGCCGAGATGCCATGAGATCTAATTCCGGCTGACCCCATTTGAGAATCAGGCTGGAAAAAACTTCCGGATGGAGTTCCCATTCCCCCGGGTGAAAGGTCTGCCTGCTCAAGAAGTCTGCCTCCCAGTTGTCCACTCCTGGCATGTGGATCGCCAACAGACAGCAATTGTTGGTCTCTGCCCACTAAATTATCTTGGCTAGCTCTGTCATGGCCAAGGAACTCCCAGTTCCTCCCTGATGGTTGATGTAAGCCACTGAAGTTATGTTGTCTGACTGGAACCTGATGAACCGGGCCAAGGCTAACTGAGGCCAGGCCAGAAGTGCATTGAAGATTGCTCTCAGCTTCAGAATGTTTATGGGTAGAACAGACTCCGACCAAGTCCATGTTCCCTGAACCCCAGAGAGCCCCAGACTGCTCCACATCCCAGAAGGCTGGCGTCTGTTGTCACAATCACCCAAGAGGGTCTGCGAAAGCAGGTTCCCTGGGAGAGATGATCCTGCTCCAGCTGTAATCGCGGAGACAGATCCGCATAATCTCCATTCCACTGTCTGAACATGCTTAACTGCAGAGGTTTGCGGTGGAAACGGGCGAACGGGATGATGTCCATTGCCGCTACGATCAGACCGATTACCTCCATGCACTGAGCCACTGATGGCCGAGGAGAGGACTGAAGCGCTAGGCCAGAATCGAAAATCTTTAATTTCCTGACTTCTGTCAGAAAAATGTTAATTGATAAGAAATCTATTATGGTTCCCAAGAAAATTACCCTTGTAGTTGGAACGCTTTTACAAATTTACCTTACATCCGTGAGATTGCAGGAAAGATAACAACATTTCCGTGTGGGATCTTGCTTGTTGAATGGATGGCGCCTGAACCAGAATGTCGTCCAGATAAGGCGCCACTGCAATGCCCCCAATGGGCGCACCGCCAACAGGGATCCCAGAACCTTTGAGAAAATTCTGGGAGCTGTGGCAAGGCCGAATGGAAGAGCCACAAACTGGAAGTGATTGTCTTGTGATGGTCCCTGTGGATGGGAACATGCAGGTACATGTCCTTTAAATCTACTGTTGTCATAAATTGACCCTCTTGAACCAAAGAAAGAATGGAACGAATAGTTTCTATCTTGAAGGACGGCACTCTGAGGAACTTGTTTAGATTCTTGAGATCTAAAATTGGTCTGAAGATTCCCTCTTTTTTTGGAAACCACGAACAGATTTTTAGTAGAACCTCAGACCCCGTTCCTGCATTGGGACTGGAACTATCACTCCCAGGTCGGAGAGGTCCTGAACACAGTGTAAGAACGCCTCTCTTTTTATCTGGTCTACAGATAATCTTGAACGCAGAAACTTGCCCCTGGGAGGAAAGGTCTTGAACTCTAGCTTGTATCCCTGGGACACGATTTCCACCGCCCAGGGATCCAGAACATCTCGAACCCAAGCCTGAGCGAAGAAGGAAAGTCTGCCCCCCACAAGATCCGGTCCCGGATCGGGGGCAGACCCTTCATGCTGTCTTTGATTCAATAGCAGGCTTATTGGATTGTTTTCCCTTGTTCTAAGACTGATTGGGCCTCCAGGAAGGCTAGGACTGCTCCTGCTTGGAAGAGGGAGAGGAAGGCTTTCCCTTGAAATTTCGAAAGGAACGAAAATTACTCTGATGTCCCTTTTGTTTATTTCTCTTATCCTGATGGAGGAAATTGCCCTTTCCTCCCGTAATGTCAGAAATTATTTCCGTCAAACCCGGCCCAAACAAGGTCTTTCCCTTGTAAGGAATCGCCAAAAGTTTAGACTTGGATGACACATCCGCAGACCAAGATTTTAACCATAAAGCTTTGCGGGCCAGTACGGCAAAACCAGAAATCTTAGCTCCTAGCTTAATAACCTGAAGGGAAGCATCCGTGATAAAGGAGTTGGCCAACTTAAGGGCCTTTATCCTATCCTGGATTTCTTTGAAGGGAGTGTCTGTCCGAATAGAATCAGACAATGCATCAAACCAGTATGCTGCCGCACTAGTGACAGTAGCAATACAAACCGCAGGTTGCCATTGTAAACCCTGGTGTACATACAATTTCTTGAGCAACCCCTCTAACTTGTTATCCATAGGATCCTTAAAAGAACAACTATCCTCTATGGAAATAGTTGTTCTCTTGGCTAGAGTGGAAATTGCCCCTTCCACCTTGGGTACCGTCTGCCAAGACTCCTTGATAGAGTCTGCTATAGGAAACATCTTTTTAAATATAGGGGATGGAGAAAAACAGAATTTATGCTTACCTGATAAATTACTTTCTCTTACGGTGTATTCAGTCCACGGATTCATCCTTACTTGTGGAATATTCTCAATCCCTACAGGAAGTGGCAAAGAGAGCACACAGCAAAGCTGTCCATATAGCTCCCCTCAGGCTCCGCCCCCCCAGTCATTTCGACCGACGGTTAGGAGAAAAAGGAGAACCATAGGGTGCAGTGGTGACTGTAGTTATTACAAATTAAATTTTAACCTGACTTAAATGTCAGGGCGGGCCGTGGACTGAATACACCGTAAGAGAAAGTAATTTATCAGGTAAGCATAAATTCTGTTTTCTCTTACTTGGTGTATTCAGTCCACGGATTCATCCTTACTTGTGGGATACCAATACCAAAGCAATAGGACACGGATGAAGGGAGGGAACAAGTCAGGTAACCTAAACGGAAGGCACCACTGCTTGCAAAACCTTTCTCCCAAAAATAGCCTCCGAAGCCTCATTCTTGAAAGCCCATGTGGAAGCCACGGCTCTAGTGGAATGAGCTGTAATTCGTTCAGGAGGCTGCTGTCCCACAGTCTCATAAGCCAAACGGATGATGCTTTTCAGCCAAAAGGAAAGAGAGGTAGCAGACGCTTTCTGACCTCTCCTCTTACCAGAATAGACAACAAACAAGGATGATGTTTGTCTGAAATCTTTAGTTGCTTTTAAATAGAATTTTAAAGCACGAACCACGTCAAGATTGTGTAAACGTTGGTCCTTCTTAGAAACTGGATTAGGACACAGAGAAGGAACAATGATTTCCTGGTTAATATTCTTATTAGAAACCACTTTTGGAAGGAAACCTGGTTAGGTGCGCAAAACAACCTTATCTGCATGGAACACCAGATAGGGTGAATTACACTGCAAAGCAGACAATTCAGAAACTCTTCGAGCAGAAGAAATGGCTACTAAAACCAAAACTTTCCAAGATAAAAACTTAATATCTATGGAATGCAAAGGTTCAAACGGAACCCCTTGAAGAACTGAAAAAACTAAATTTAGACTCCATAGAGGAGCCACAGGCTTGTAAACAGGCTTGATTCTGACTAGGGCCTGTGCAAACACCTGAACGTCTGGTACAGCAGCCAGACGCTAATGTAACAGAATAGACAGAGCAGATATCTGTCCCTTTAATGAACTAGTTGACAGCAGCCAGACGCTAATGTAACAGAATAGACAGAGCAGATATCTGTCTCTTTAATGAACTAGTTGACAGACCCTTCTCCAATCCTTCTTGGAGAAAAGACCATATCCTTGGAATCCTAATCTTACTCCACGAGTAACCCTTGGATTCACACCAACAAAGATATTTCCGTCATATCTTATGGTAAATTTTCCTGGTGACAGGCTTTCTGGCCTGTATCAGAGTGTCTATAACTGATTCAGAGAAAACTAGATTTGGATGCTTGAAAGGACCTCGATGGCAGTTTCCATGGTGGGACCGATGACATGTCCACTAGGTCTGCATACCAAGTCCTGCGTGGCCACGCAGGCGCTATCAGAATTACCGAAGCCTTCTCCTGTTTGATTCTGGCTACTAGCCGAAGGAGAAGAGGAAACGGTGGAAAGACATAAGCGAGACTGAACGACCAAGGCGCTATTAATGCATCCATCAATGCCACCTTGGGATCCCCGGATCTGGATCCGAAAAGGGGAAGTTTGGTGTTCTGATGGGACGCCATCAGATCCAATTCTGGAATGCCCCATAGCTGAGTTAGCCGAGCAAAAACCTCCGGGTGGAGTTCCCACTCCCCCGGATGGAAAGTCTGACGACTTAGAAAATCCGCCTCCCAGTTGTCTACCCCTGGGATGTGAATTGCAGAAAGATGGCAGGAGTGATCCTCCACCCATTTGATGATCTTGGATACTTCCTTCATCGCTAGGGAACTTTTTGTTCCTCCCTGATGATTGATGTACGCTACAGTTGTGATGTTGTCCGACTGAAATCTGATGAATTTGGCCTCCACTAGTTGAGGCCACACCTGGAGCGTATTGAATATCGCTCTCAACTCCAAAATGTTTATCGGAAGAAGAGATTCTTCCCGAGACCATAGTCCCTGAGCCTTCAGGGAGTTCCAGACCGCACCCCAGCCTAACAGACTGGCCTCGGTCGTGACAATGATCCACTCCGGTCTGCGGAAACTCATTCCCTGAGACAGGTGATCTTGAGACAACCACCAGAGAAGAGAGTCTCTGGTTTTCTGGTCCATTTGTACTTGAGGAGACAAATCTGCGTAATCTCCATTCCACTGTTTGAGCATGCACAGCTGCAGTGGTCTGAGATGAATTCGGGCAAAAGGGACTACGTCCATTGCCGCAACCATTAAACCAATTACTTCCATGCAATGAGCCACGGAAGGCCGAGGAATGGAATGAAGAACTCGGCAAGTATTCAGCAGTTTTGACTTCCTGACCTCTGTCAGAAAGATTTTAATTTCTACCGAGTCTATTAGTGTTCCCAGGAAAGGAACCCTTGTGAGCGGGGACAGAGAACTCTTTTCTACGTTCACCTTCCACCCATGAGACCTTAGAAAGGCTAGAACGATGTCCGTATGAGCCTTGGCTCTGTGAAAGGACGACGCCTGTATTAATATGTCCTCTAGGTAAGGTGCTACTGCAATGCCCCGCGGTCTTAGTACCGCTAGAAGGGACCCTAGCTGTTTGCCCAGGAAGGCGAACCTTAGGAACTGATGGTGATCTTTGTGGATAGGAATATGTAGATACGCATCCTTTATATCCACGGTAGTCCTATATTGACCCTCCTGGGTCATCGGCAAGATTGTCCGAATGGTTTCCATCTTTGAGGAATTTGTTTAGAATTTTTAGATCCAGGATTGGCCTGAAAATTCCCTCCTTTTTGGGAACTACAAACAGGTTTGAGTAAAAACCCAGACCTTGTTTTACAATTGGAACTGGGTGTATCACTCCCATCTTTAGCAGATCTTCGACACAGCGTAAGAACTCCTGTTTCTTTATTTGGTCTGAAGACGAATAAGAAATGTGGAACCTTCCCCTTGGGGGAGAATCCTTGAATTCTAGAAGGTACCCCTGAGCAACTATTTCTAATGCCCAGGGATCTGGAACATCTCTTGCCCAAGCCTGAGCGAAGAGAGAAAGTCTGCCCACTACTCGATCCGATCCCGGATCGGGGGCTACCCCTTCATGCTGTCCTGGTAGCAGGAGCAGGCTTCTTGGCCTGTTTACCCTTATTCCAGCCCTGCAGGGGTTTCCAAGTTGCTTTGGGCTGGGAAGCGTTTTGCGGCAGCAGAGGTTGTGGAAGGTCCGCTCATGAAGTTGCGAAAGAAGCAAAAATTAGCCTTGTTTTTGGCCTTAAATGGCCTATCTTGTGGCAGGGCATGGCCCTTGCCCCCAGTGATATCTGAAATAATTTCTTTCGGCTCTGGGCCAAATAGGGCTTTCCCCTTGAAGGGAATATTTAACAGTTTCGTTTTGGACGACACATCAGCCGACCACGATTTGAGCCAAAGCGCTCTTCGCGCCATGATGGCAAAACCTGAGTTTTTCGCCGCTAGCTTATCTAATTGGAGAGCGGCATCAGTGATAAAAGAATTTGCCAGCTTTAGAGCATGAATTCTATCCATGACCTCATCATATGAATTCTCCCTCTGGAGCGACTCCTCCAGGGCCTCGAACCAAAAAGCCGCTGCAGTAGTTACCGGAATAATGCAGGCAATTGGTTGAAGAAGAAAACCTTGCTGAACAAAATCTTTCTTCAGCAAACCTTCCAATTTTTTATCCATAGGATCTTTGAAAGCACAACTGTCCTCTATTGGTATAGTTGTACGCTTAGCAAGTGTTGAAACAGCCCCTCTACCTTGGGGACCGTCTGCCACGCGTCCCGCCTGGGGTCATTTATGGGGAACATTTCCTTAAAGATAGGTGGGGGAACAAAGGGTACACCTGGTCTCTCCCACTCCTTAGTCATAATATCCGCCACCCTCTTTGGGATCGGAAATGCCTCAGTGTATACAGGGACCTCTAAAAACCTGTCCATTTTACACAATTTTTCAGGGACCACCATGGGGTCACAATCATCCAGCGTAGCTAAAACCTCCTTGAGCAGGACGCGGAGGTGTTCCAGCTTACATTTAAACGCTAAGGAATCTGACTCTGCCTGCTGAGAAACTTTTCCTGTGTCAGAAATTTCTCCCTCAGACATACCGTCCGTCCCTCACTGCTACTTCTGAGTGTTGTGAGGGTACTACAGATAAATCATCCAAAGCTTCTGATTGCTCATCCTTTGTTCTTAAAACTGAGCTATCACGCTTTTTTGGAAAAACTGGCAGTTTTGGATATAAATGCTGCAAGGGAATTATCCATGACTGCTGCTAATTGTTGTAATGTAATAGGGCACAATGCGCTAGAGGTACTAGGCAACGCTTGCGCGGGCGTAACTGGTGTCGACACATGGGGAGAGGAAGGAGGACTATCCTCATTACCTTCCGTCAAAGAATCATCTTGGGCTACATTTTTAAGTGTCACTGCATGGTCATTAAAATGTTTAGATACCTTAGCACACTTTAAACACAAATGCAATGGGGGTACCGCCATGGCTTTTAAACACATAGAACAAGGTCTATCAGTAGGCTCAGACATGTTAGACAGACTTAGATAGCACTCAAATACAGAAAAATACACTTTTTGAAAAAACGTTACTGTGCCTTTAAATAATAAACAGCACACACTTTTTTACCAAATCTCAAAAAAACATCCGATCTTTATGAAATTTACACCATATGATGCTTTGAAAAGATTGCACACCAAGTTTCAAGCCAATTAACCCCTTATTGCCCAAACCGGAGCAAATTGAAGCTGGCCACCAGTTTAACACACTACCTTCCTTAGGGATTAGTTGTGGAACAAAAATAAGCCTCCCTGTAGTCCTCCTGCAGTCTCTGGACTCTACATGTGAAGCTGCATGAAGCTATCTTGTAAAAGAACTGCGCAACTGAGGCGCGAAAATTAGGCCCTCTCCCTCTTCACTCCGGAGTTGTGAGGCCTTCCTAAGCCAAAATAGGTGTCTAAAATTATGCCAGGCGTATAAAACCCCTAAAAAGTGTTCCAAACATGTTAAACACTTGTGCAAACATCAGATTATATTAAAAAATAATCGAGTTTACCCATAACAGTGTCCACCAGTGATTTAAGCCCTGTAAACTAAGCAATCCATCTATACTGAGTCTCAGAAAATGGCTTACCTTTCCACATGGGGATTTCTATCAGTCTTCTTGCATTACCAGGTCTTGTTAGAAAAAAATGACTGAGCATACCTTAAGCAGTTAAGCCTGCAAACTGTTCCCCCCAACTGAAGTTCTCTGGTATTCAACAGTCCTGCGTGGGAACAGCAATGGATTTTAGTTACTGGTGCTAAAATCATATTCCTCTCAGCAGAAATCTTCATCACTGTTCTGCCTCAGAGTAAATAGTACAAACCGGCACTATTTTAAAATAACAAACTCTTGATTGAAGAAATAAAACTACAAATCTAACACCACATACTCTTTACCACCCCCGTGGAGATGCTACTTGTTAGAGCGGCAAAGAGAATGACTGGGGGGGCGGAGCCTGAGGGGAGCTATATGGACAGCTTTGCTGTGTGCTCTCTTTGCCACTTCCTGTAGGGATTGAGAATATCCCACAAGTAAGGATGAATCCGTCGACTGAATACACCAAGTAAGAGAAAAGGGATACCCGGTCTTTCCCATTCCTTAGCAATAATCTCTGTAGCCCTATCTGGTACAGGAAATACCTCCACCATGGAAGGCACGTCAAAATACTTGTTTAGTTTACTGGACCTCTTAGGATTGACTACGACGGTAGTGTCAGAGTCGTCCAGGGTAGCTAAAACCTCCTTAAGTAGCAAAGGGAGGTGTTGGGCTTAACTTCAGTATCAACTAAAGGAATTACACTGTCTGAGTCTTCACCCTCAGATGCTACCGAAGTATCTTCCTCTTCAGGCTTCTGGGAAGGAACATTCGGAATAGCCATTACCGTGTCAGCAACCTTATTCACTGATTGATTACATTTCCTCTTGTGCTATCCCTGCAGCATGGGAAAAGCAGACAACGCATCAGGTACCGCTGATGACATTAGGGAAGTGATGTCTTGCAAGGTAACTCCAGGTGGAGTAATCGAGGAAGCGCAGGGCACTGGCTGTATGGACGCTAAATTTTGGGATGCTTGAGGAGAAAGCTACGGCATATCTTGAACATTGTCAGAAGACTCCTGAACAGTATCCGCCTTAGACAGTGTTGGCTCAGTAAAAAGTCTATTCCTGTAATGTAAAGTTCTCTCAATACATGAGGAACAGAAAGGGATTGGTGGTTCTACATTAGCATCAAAACATAAAGAACATGTAACATCTTGCAGGGTTTCATGGTCCATCTTTATTCAACAATAAACAGACAAAACTGATATTTTTCAGCCTTGTTGAGATGCTTACCTGCCTGCCTACTAACAAAGTATATGACTTGAAGTTGATCTTATCCTTGTCCCCAGTGCCTGCTCTGCTGCCCTTAATAAACATTCCCCTATCATAGGTGAATCTGACTTGTCCCCAATTTTTTGAATGTGAAAGTGCTATCTATTTTCTCTGTATGTGTGTCCCAGAAAAAATTAAAGTTAGCACTTAACTTAAGACTTCTGCCAGGCAGCACAGCAGCTCACTAGGTTTGAGAGGCCAGTTCCCTCACATGGACCTGTGGATAGAAACAAAGACCTTACTCAGGCTTGCACGGTTAGGGCAGCATAAAAATATATGGGAGGCGCAGTGAGGATTGTACCCCACAAGTTCCCATTGCTTGAAAGCCACCACTGCTCTACCGAAGAGACTTATATGGACTACGGCTACACCCTAGAACAAGACAGCACAATCTTGCACTGCTGAAAAAATAATAAAATCTTGCTTGAAGAATCTTTTCCCAACACCTAACTTTACCACTTCCTTGCTCTAACGTAGGCAAAGAGAATGACTAGGGTTGGAGGGAAGGGAAGTGATATTTAATAGCTTTGCTAGATGATCCGCTGACTCATCGTGTCATTAGAAAGAAACAGTAGTTTCCCCCTAAGTGACAAGTACAGGGTAAATTCCATCAGTAAAGTGGACTGTTGCGGGTGATATGTATGCAAAATATGAGGTATACAATTCTCACAGATTTGAGTGACCTGGCATACTGGAACATATTTGTAAAATAAACTATGTATGTAGATAGAGAGATATCTGAAAACTGATTCCTCAAAGATATCAGTGGGGACAGAGGGATTTTGATCCAGATTGTACTTATAATCAAGTATGCAAAGACACTGCATATAAGTATTGGTACAGACAATGCCTGGTTGAGAGCCCTCTACACTAAGTTTACGCTCCCTCACACACTACAATTATCACACAGTGTAGAAACTACTACAGACCCTACACATTTTATATAGCCCTTGAGTACCCCTGGCAACTCCTGTATGGGTACTCACCCCCTTACTGGGACTGACAGGCATTGGAAATAGGTTTAAAATCTGTTCCCAACTGAAGTAGTAGAGAATCTAGTTGCTGAGGCTCCATATTGAGAGAGAAAAGTCCGGGAACACTGAGGAGGCGGAGCTACCGCTGGGAGCAAAGCTGGTGGCCATGTTAAAAAGTTAAAACACTTTTGGTTCTCTTTAAATAAAATATAGTGCACCAAGCATAAAACACACAAAACAACTATGAAACACTGGTCATCCGCCTAACCAGAGCCTCCTCTATAAAACTGCATATTGCACTAAGCAAATGCCAGTCTTCTTAAAAGGCCATACACCTACATTTATAAAGTGCCCCCAAAATTGCCCTTAGAGCTGACAGAGGGCTGTAAAGGGTCAGAAGCTTCCTTGATAATTCCGAATGATGTTCCCAATGATGATAGAACCTTTAGGGATCGGATAGGGAGAAGAAATTGTGTCATGAGGAGAGCAGGTTAAGTCCCCTGGCTATGCTGTACCTGTGTCAGAGTACCTACAAATAGCCTCTGGGCTGTATGTGTGCTGTGTAAAGTCACTTACCTTACACAGCACCCCTCCACTGGCTTACCAGGCATGTCAATGTAGCTGCAGCAGTATCCAGTAGAGAGCATATCCAGTGCCGGTATCGATTACAGCAGAGCATTGCAGTAGGAAATACCTGAGTCCATCAGGGAGAGGATAGCGACGAGTCCCCGCAATGAATGAGGGTGGTTATGGCTAAAGTCCAATTAGGGAAATGCTGTGCACATAACAGGGTATTCCTGTGTCTCTGTATCATTCAGCTGCTGGGAAGTTTCTCTTATTTTCTTTGTAAATGATACTCCCTAGGGACTCTAGGTCTCACATAGGCCTGAGCTCTCAATGTATAATCCATAAGCAAGTAGCTGGAACAATCTCTATTCTCAACCATCTCCTATGAGGCTAAGAACAATACTAGGGAGAGATGGGAGGTGGGAGGGATTTTAAGCTCTGATATTGGTGCTTGACCTCCTCCTAGTGACAGGAAATATATCCCATATGTTATGGAGGACTGTGGAACATCATCATTTTACAAAGGAAATATAAATTTAAATAAGTTCAGGCCAAATTTTAAAAAAGTTACTGCCTTTAAAATCAATTAGGTAAAGTTCTAGGATACTTTTGAATGACAACATAAGGCACCTAGTAATGCAATGTGATGCAATACAATGTCATGCTAAATAGAAATATTACCAGGGAGAACACAATACATGCCATAGGATATAATATAACCTAAACTATATTTGGCCTTAAACCCATAGTTCTAAGAGAAAGACACTTTCTAAACTGCTGTACATTTTTATTCAAAGAAATTGATCAATTACACTGGTTTATGATAAACATACCTCCTCCAAAATGCTGCCTTGCATCTCAACTGTGGGGCTCGAAGAAGAACTTTCTCTGATCTTCTTAATAGCATTGACCGTCTGCAATAAAAAGCAAGCTGTAATTTACTAATCCAGAAACTATTTATAAACAATCAAAGAAATACAGTAATTAGCTCAATCATGACTGCTGAAAGTAGTTAAATAATAATTTCTAGAAGAGTTAAAGGCCGGGGCGTATTTTTGCCTAGGCAAACAAGGCACGTGCCTAGGGCGGCAGATTGTGGGGAGCAGCACTTTTTGCACCCCCTTCGCCCCACAGCATGGGTGGACTGATCAGCCGGCAATTTGGCCCTTGACTGAGGGTCAGGCACCAAGGGGGGGCCATGCGCCTCTGGAACATTTTAATAGAGACTGTTAATTTTATTTATTTTTATAAAATTAATAAATCTTCAAAACCCTGTCCTGACCGGAACATTTGTTGGTGGTGGGGAGAGTTGGAGCGCTCTTCCGTCTGCGCGCACAGATATTTTGAAAGTGCGTACAGAGAGTGCAGCCAGCAGTTGTGCGGTAGGTGGAAAAAACAGAGGGAGAGCATGCACAATGCATAGTGACAGTGTGGGAGCAATCCGAAGTCTGAGTCAGCGGTAGAGCTGCAATAGGAGCCAGGTGAGTAGTAAGGTAGTAATTGTGCCCTTTGTGTTTAACCCCTTTGCATGGGTTGATTTGGAAAATAAAGTATAGTAGAGTACCTTTGATATGTACTACGAGTGATTCAGTGGTATTATTATAACTACACAGACAGCCTGCATCCCCACTTAAAGCCGTGTGCTCCCGAGTGACTGTGACAATGACAGATTCTCAACATAAGTCTATTGCGCTGTGTAAGAACTTTAACAGCCATTAAGATATTAAACATTAATTCTAGTATTTAGATTTCATCACTGTGCACAGATTGGCTGTTCTGTTACATGTGATGTGACACAATACTTGGTATGCTAGGAATTATAGTTCTAAAACCTTCAAACGCAAGGAATGTTAACAGGGCAAAAATCTGCAACCCCCAGATCTCTAAGCTCTCATTTAATTAATTAAAATAAGTTGTGTTTATAATTAAAGGAAGCTAGCTGTAAGGTGGAAATCGTTACAACACCAAGTAAAAATTACAAATACTGGATCCAACTAGACTGATAAAGAACAAAACAAAAAATCTTATTCATTTCAGCATTCTAAATTTAAGCAGACACATACACACACATTTTACATACATACATACATACATATATATATATATATATATATATATATATATATATATACACATACATATATATATACATACATACAGTGGATATAAAAAGTCTACACACCCCTGTTATAATGGCAGGTTTTCGGTGATGTAAAAAAATTAGACAAAGATAAATCATTTCAGACCTATAAACTATGCAACTCAATTGAAAAACAAACTGAAATCTTTTAGGTAAAGGGAAGTAAAAATAAAATTGTATGGTTGCATAAGTGTGCACACCCTTAAACTAATACTTTGTTGAAGCAACTTTTGATTCTATTACAGCACTCAGTCTTTTGGGGTATGAGTCTATCAGCATGGTACATCTTGACTTGGCAAGATTTGCCCACTCTTCTTTGCAAAAACACTCCAAATGTCAGATTGCAAGGGCATCTCCTGTGCACAGCCCTCTTCAGATCACCCACATATTTTCGATTGGATTCAGGTCTGGGCTCTGGCTGGGCCATTCCAAAACTTTAATCTTTTTCTGGTCAAGCCATTCCTTTGTTGATTTGGATGTATGCTTTGGGTCGTTGTAATGCTGAAAGATGAAGTTCCTCTTCATGTTCAGCTTTCTAGCAGAAGTCTGAAGGTTTTGTGCCAATATTGTCTGGTATTTGGAACTGTTCATTATTCCCTCTACCTTGACTAAGGCCCCAGTTCCAGCTGAAGAAAAACAGCCCCAAAGCATGATGCTGACACCACCATGCTTCACTGTGGGTATGGTGTTCTTTTGGTGATATGCAGTGTTGTTTTTGCGCCAAACATATCTTTTGGAATTATTGCCAAAAAATTCAACTTTGGTTTCATCAGACCATAACACCTTTTCTCACATGCTTTTGGGACACTTCAAATGTGTTTTTGCTAAATTTAGCTGGGCTTGGATGTTTTTCTTTTTAAGAAAAGGCTTCCGTCTTGCCATCTAACACAAAGCCCAAACATATGAAGAATACAGGAGATTGTTGTCACATGTACGCCACAGCCAGTACTTGCCAGATATTCCTGCAGCTCCTTTAATGTTGCTGTAGGCCTCTTGGTAGCCTCCCAGACCAGTTTTCTTCTGTCATTTCATCAATTTTGGAGGGACATCCAGTTCTTGGTAATGTCATTGTTGTGCCATATGTTCTCCACTTGATGATGACTGTCTTCACTGTGTTCCATGGTATATCTAATGCCTTGGAAATTCTTTTGTACCCTTCTCCTGACTGATACCTTTTAACAATGAGATCCCTCTGATGCTTAGGAAGCTCTCTGCGGACCATGGCTTTTGTGTAGGACGCGACTAAGAAAATGTCAGGAAAGACCTACTAGAACAGGTGAACTTTATTCGGGGTTAATCAGAGGCACTTTAAATTATGGCAGGTGTATGATGACTCTTATTTAACATGGTTTTGAATGTGATTGCTTAATTCTGAACACAGCTACATCCCCAGTTATTTTGTTTTTTTTTGTTTACTTCCCTCCACCTTAAAGATTTCAGTTTGTTTTTCAATTGAGTTGTGTTTTTTCACATTAAAAGGTGGAAAAAGTTCTGAAATTATTTATCTTTATCTAATTTTTTTACATCACAGAAACCTGATATTTTAACAGGGGTGTGTAGACTTTTTATATCCAGTATATATATATATATATATATATATATATATATATATATATATATATATATATATATATATATATATATATATATATATATATCAAAGAATAGAGGCACTCGCCGTGAGCAAAAAAAGTGTGTTTTAATCAAACAGAGTGAACGTTTTCGGGCTGTGATGCCCGTCCTCAGACTCCTGAAAAATAAAACTGTGTTTTCAGGAGTCTGAGGACGGGCATCACAGCCCGAAAACGTTCACTCTAATGTTTGGATTAAAACACGCTTTTTTGCTCACAGCGAGTGCCTCTATTCTTTGATTTTTACATATGGATACTCTGAGTGCACCCCGGCATTGTGAACTTTGAATAGCGAGTGCTGGTACCTTTGTAGACCTCAGGACACTTTAATTGAGTGAGGATTCTTTAAAGTGCACCATACATTCCCTGAATACCCACTCATGCCACCAAAGATAAAAATGTATTACCAAAAGCTGGCATCCAAATAATGCTAAGAATGGTGATGTCTGTATCGCTATTATTCCTAAACTTGGTAGGGATAAGTTTGACTATGAGAAACCTGCAGAATACTGGCTGATCCACACTTTAGAGAATATAATGACCAGTGTGATTTCTATGTTGGCTGATCCAAATAGTAAATCTTTCCCTGACCTCTTTTACCCTAAATAGGCAGTTTACTATAAAGTATATACTTGGTATGTTTTAACTGCATAAACTCTCAAGGGATTGGTAATCAATCCTACCTGGGGCTCCTTTATTTATTAAAATATATATATATATATATATATATATATATATATATATATATATATATATATATATATATATATATATATATATATATATATATATATATATATATATATATATATATATATATATATATATATAATATACTTATACTTTACACCATGACCAAAAACTATTATGCCTAAAAAAGGCCTAAAACCTGGGGGGTGGGGGCAGCATAAGTTTGAGTGCCTAGGGCAGCATAAGTTTGAGTGCCTAGGGCAGCACAAAACCTTAATACGCCACTGGTTAAAGGTTATCTGAGAAAATGTAGCTCTTCTACTTAAAGAACCATGAAATACAGTATAATTGTATCATCAAGTAAATAATAAAAAAACAATGCAATTGCACAGTCTGAATTTAAATTTAAAAGTTTAATTTGGCTGCCCAAGTATCATGTTTTAGCTAAATGCATCAAAAGGTGTTGAAAATGCCAATGTTAGGTGTGATACAAAAAAGTTACAATCCAATATTTATTGTAACAAAGTTGAAGTGCCTGTAGGGGCAGGGAAAGCGTCAGAGTGCCATAGTGTTATCCTTTTTTTGGACTTTTAAATATGTTACAATAAATATTGGATTCTAACTTTTTATAGCACACCTTACATTGGCATTTGCAACTCTTTTTGCTGCACTTTGATTATTTGGATTTGGTAATTGGGGATTGCCACAGAGTTTTAAAGGCTGCCTAATATTTTCTTTATTCACTGGGACTTTCCTACTATTGACGTCACACAAAGGGTTGCCTTCCTACTTGTAAACAATGTCCCTTGGTGTGTGGAGCCAGAGTAATTAAGGATGATATTACACTAGGGAGGCACCTGCGGTAAGATTATACTTGAAGTCTCATTACATGCTGATCCTTTGACAACTTGTATACACATAAGTAGTGGGTGAGTGCTATTACTATATGTTTTTACTGGTCCTTTGGTGGAATTACATAATGTCATAACTGAGCCTCTCCTTGAACTTTTATTACTTTAAGTAGTGCCTTGGAGCTTCACTTACTGTTTCCTTATTTGTCAGTTTGATATTTGGGAATAACGACTAAATGTTTGATTTCTTTCATGTGACAGCTACCAGCCAATCACAAACTCGAATAAGTATACACTATGAAAAATTGCACATGCTCAGTAGTAACTGGTGTAATTTGTTAATGGAAGGAAATTAGAAAGTCTATTAAAACAGCAGGCTATATCTGAATCATGGAAGTTTAATTTTTCTTTACTGATCCTTTAACCTAGTTGTCAACCTTTCTTTCTTTACAGTATATAACACTAGTATACAGTCAAGAGCACTTTGTGCAATACACACTATGTATAACATATAAGGTCCCAAATAATGTAACCATTATTAATATTATGACATTATACAGAACTAGAGTACTATACACAGAACACATTGCTTAACATTATTGGGATATAAATGTAAACCGCCAACATCAGTTTTATCATATATTAACAATACATTACCTTTAATATCCAACGGATCATATCCTTATGCACTTCTAGATGTGCAGCATTTTGCAATGTTTCTAACATAGCCAATATACTTGGAGATGAGTTAGGAGCTTCCCCTGGTCCTGATGGAAAAAGAGAGTTACCCAAGGTGCATTTGATAAAAACATAACACTTTTGCTTTACTATACTGTAATATTAAAACAGGACCCTTGTTCTTATATTCCTCTTTAGCAAAAAAAAATTCTCCAAACAATAAAAACAAGTATTGCATCAACAGTGGTGTTCACAGTATTATGTTAATTCTATAATGTTAACCCTCTGCAGAAATTCAGATTTATAAATGTTAAACAGGCGAAACGTACTTGAAATTTTGCTAGTGAAGGTGAAGTTGATAACATTATCATCGCTGACATTGCGCAAGTGTTGTCTCTCTTCCTGTAAAGCCATGCCAATCAAATGCAAAACCTGAAACACAATATTCTTAGATTTACTTTTTTTATGTCAGCAAATTGCTACTCTGAATTTGTTCTTACCTTTATTGTAAAACAAAAATGAAACGTATTTTCATAACAAAAATAACTAGTATTCAGTGACAGTGTGGCTTCCTTAAAACATAATTTGATAAAGCTATATAACTGCTATAATATAACCATTCCATCTCCTCACTAGTTTTAAAGTTATAGTAAATCCCAGCACTTGAAAATGCTAGGATTTACCAGCACAAAAATAAAGATGACTTTCATTAACGAGTTAAAAGAAATTGTGTAAAAGTCACCATAAACCTAAGAGCCTCCGGCCACCCATGGCAAAGCTCAATTTTTTTCAATTAAGTGATGTTTCCACCTCTTAGCCAATAGCCGTGCTAGCATGCTGCACAGTGCCATATGGCTAGCAATATGGAAATATCACCTCATTGAAAAAAATTGAACTGTGCGTGTGTGGGCGGTCAGTGGCTCTTAGGTTAGCATTGAAGCTGTGGTGAAATAAAGTTGACTTTTATACAGTTTTTCAAAGTTACCTTTATTTTTAGTGCTGGGTTTACCAGCACTTTAACTATTAAGAGAAAACTCAATTTTCTATGGATTTTTTATTTCAGTAAAAGAAACATAGAACACAATAAAGTAAAAGTATCACAGGAGCATACCCTTTGCAGCATTGACTCAGACCAGGCATATCCATTAGGTTCCACAGCCCACTGAAGTACTGTTCCCATGATACACAACATAACGTCTGACTGGAGTATATTAAATAAACTAGCAAAAAGTTGACAAAACGCAGGAAGGACTGGAGGTGGGAGAGCTGCAACATAAAATAAAATAAGATTGTATATGCATTTAGTAAACAGATTAGATGACACCACCGTTATTTGTACATTGTAACTCTAAAATCACCAATCTCATCCTTATTACACAGTCATAAGCATATTTATATATAGGTCAATAGGCCAATGCCTAAACAGGGGAAACAAGCAGTGGCTTGTATGACACAAATGAAGTCTTCACAGGCACTATACGCACCACCACCAGCTCTCTGAGCTTAAATACTGGTGCAAGAGCCCTCACAGCATATGTGTGTATGCAGATGAAAAACAGTAATAACTTTTATTAGAAGAATTTTTGCTAATTTAAAGTGAAGGTAAACTTTGATGAATGAAAGCACAGTTTTTAAAAATACTATTAAACTAAGGGCACTTTCATTTATCAAAATTTACAAAGCAGCTGTTTTGTTTAAAAACTTACCTTTCTATTCTTTACACCCGGAGCAGCTTCCCCTGCCCGGAGATCCTCTCTTCACACGTCAGCAATGACTAATCCGGCTTCCTCCAATCACGGCTTTCCACCCAGAGGAGTCATTGCCTGAGGTCATGCCGTGATTGGAGGAAGCCGGATTAGTCATTGCCGACGTGTGAAGAGAGGCTCGCCAGGCGGGGGAAGCTGCTCCGGCTGTGAAGAGGAGAGAGGTAAGTTTTTAGACAAAACGGCTGCTTTCTAAACTTTGATGAATGAAAGTTCCCCTGTTTTTAATAGCATTTTTAAAAACCGGGCTTTCTTTCATGAAAGTTTACCTTCACTTTAAGAATTAGCAAAAAACATAATTTATGCTTACCTGATAAATTTATTTCTCTTGTGGTGTATCCAGTACACGGATCATCCATTACTTGTGGGATATTCTCCTTCCCAAAAGGAAGTTGCAAGAGGATCACCCACAGCAGAGCTGCTATATAGCTCCTCCCCTAACTGCCATATCCAGTCATTCGACCGAAGACAAGCAGAGAAAGGAGAAACCATAGGGTGCAGTGGTGACTGTAGTTTAAAATTAAATACACCACAAGAGAAATAAATTTATCAGGTAAGCATAAATTATGTTTTCTCTTGTTAAGTGTATCCAGTCCACGGATCATCCATTACTTGTGGGATACCAATACCAAAGCTAAAGTACACGGATGAAGGGAGGGACAAGGCAGGTACTTAAACGGAAGGTACCACTGCCTGTAAAACCTTTCTCCCAAAAATAGCCTCCGAAGAAGCAAAAGTATCAAATTGATAGAATTTTTAAAAGGTATGAAGCGAAGATCAAGTCGCCGCCTTGCAAATCTGTTCAACAGAAGCCTGATAGGTGGCAAGAGTTAATCTCTGCCCAGCGAATTATATTTGAGACTTCTAACATCGCTAGGTAACTCCTTGTTCCCCCTTGATGGTTGATGTAAGCCAAAGTCGTGATGTTGTCCGACTGAAATCTGATGAACCTCATTGTCGCTAGCTGAGGCCAAGCCTGAAGAGCATTGAATATCGCTCTCAGTTCCAGAATGTTTATTGGAAGGAGTGTCTCCTCCTGAGTCCACGATCCCTGAGCCTTCAGAGAGTTCCAGACTGCCCCCCAGCCTAGAAGGCTGGCATCTGTCGTTACAATTGTCCAATCTGGCCTGCGAAAAGTTAATTCCCTTGGACAGATGGACCCGAGAAAGCCACCAGAGAAGAGAATCCCTGGTCTCTTGATCCAGATTTAGTAGAGGGGACAAATCTGTGTAATACCCATTCCACTGACTGAGCATGCATAGTTGCAGCGGTCTGAAATGTAGACGTGCAAACGGCACTATGTCCATTGCCGCTACCATTAAGCCGATTACTTCCATACACTGAGCCACCGAAGGGCGAGAAGTGGAATAAAGAACATGGCAGGAATTTAGAAATTTTGATAACCTGGACTTTGTCAGGTAAATCCTCATTTCTACAGCATTTATTAGAGTTCCCAGAAAGGAGACTCTTGTGAGAGGGGATAGAGAACTCTTTTCCTTGTTCACCTTCCACCCATGCGACCTCAGAAATGCCAGAACTATGTCCGTATGAGACTTGGCAATTTGGAAATTTGACGCCTGTATCAGAATGTCGTCTAAATAAGGGGCCACTGCTATGCCCCGCGGTCTTTGGACCGCCAGAAGTGACCCCAGAACCTTTGTAAAGATTCTTGGGGCTGTAGCTAACCCAAAGGGAAGAGCTACAAACTGTTAATGCCTGTTCAGGAAGGCAAACCTGAGAAATCGATGATGATCTTTGTGTGTCTGAGTAAGAAGATAAGCATCCTTTAAATCCACTGTAGTCATGTATTGACCCTCCTGGATCATAGGTAGGATGGTACGAATAGTCTCCATTTTGAATGATGGAACTCTGAGGAATTTGTTTAAAATCTTGAGATCTAAAATTGGTCTGAAGGTTCCCTCTTTTTTGGGAACCACAAACAGATTTGAGTAAAATCCCTGTCCTTGTTCCTCCTGTGGAACAGGATGGATCACTCCCATAACTAGGAGGTCTTGAACACAGTGTAAGAATGCCTCTCTCTTTATCTGGTTTGCAGATAATTGTGAAAGGTGAAATCTCCCTTTTGGAGGAGAAGCTTTGAAGTCCAGAAGATATCCCTGGATATCTCTTGCCCAAGCCTGGGCAAAGATCGAAAGTCTGCCCCCTACTAGATCCGTTACCGGTTAGGGGGCTGATACTTCATGCTGACTTAGGGGCCTGCTTACCTTTGTTCCAGGTCTGGTTAGGTCTCCAGACCGACTTGGACTGGGCAAAAATTGCCTCTTGTTTTGCATTAGAGGAAGTTGATGCCGTACTCGCCTTGAAGTTTCGAAAGGCACGAAAATTAGTCTGTTTGGCCCTTGATTTGGACCTATCCTGAGGAAGGGCATGACCTTTTCCTCCAGTGATATCAGAAATGATCTCCTTCAAACCAGGCCCGAATAGGGTTTGCCCCTTGAAGGGAATGTTAAGCAGCTTAGACTTTGAAGTAACGTCAGCTGACCATGATTTAAGCCATAGCGCCCTGCGCGCTTGAATAGCAAAACCAGAATTCTTAGCCGTTAGTTTAGTCAAATGAACAATGGCATCAGAAACAAAAGAATTGGCTAGCTTAAGTGCTCTAAGCTTGTCAAGTATGTCATCCAATGGGGTCTCTACCTGTAAAGCCTCTTCCAGAGACTCAAACCAGAAAGCTGCAGCAGCAGTGACTGGGGCAATGCATGCAAGGGGCTGTAGAATAAAACCTTGTTGAATAAAATTTTTTTTAAGATAACCCTCTAACTTTTTATCCATTGGATCTGAGAAAGCACAACTGTCCTCGACACAGATAGTAGTACGCTTAGCTAGGGTAGAAACTGCTCCCTCCACCTTAGGGACTGTCTACCATAAGTCCCGTGTGGTGGCATCTATTGGAAACATTTTCTTAAAAATAGGAGGGGGAGAGAACGGCACACCTGGTCTATCCCATTCCTTAGTAATAATTTCTATAAACCTTTTAGGTATTGGAAAAACATCAGTGCACACCGGCACTGCATAGTATTTGTCCAATCTACAAAATTTTTCTGGCACTGCAATTGTATCACAGTCATTCAGAGCAGCTAAAACCTCCCTGAGCAACACGCGGAGGTGTTCAAGCTTAAATTTAAATGTATAATGTGGGGAGTGGTATACACAAATGCACACCACACCCTTTAGGGTGCGCCTCCCAGTTGCCAAAAAATCAGATAGGTAAATAGTCTAGAACCTAGACATAAAACAATACACACAGTAACACAGGATAAAACAACAGAACAGTGAACTATACAGTAGGTATAGGTATGTTAATGTCCATTCATCAATCAAGTCCCACTATCTGGCGGCAGCACTCTGTCAAAGGATGGTCGTCCTGATGGTTAGATACTGCAAATAGAAGAACACAGAGGCGCCACCATGGCCCAGTACCACCAAAACAAAGAAATAAATATATAGAAGGCACTATATATACTCACAAACGTCAAGCACCCAGGTGGTGCTAGTGGGGCAGGCTGAAACTTCACAGTAGTTCAGCTCACTGATATACCTCCAAATAGATCCAGTCGGTGTTCCTTGAGAGCCTAAGATCCTATGCCTAGAAAAGAGAGAGGCAAACCAACATGGCCTAGTATTGTTTGAGCCCAGGGAGAATATAGCCCTAATGGGTATACTCACAGGAAACAAAGCACCTCCAGGTGCAATATCAGCAAGCTGGAACCATAAGTCGCCCAGTAGACAAACCACGGCAAGTGATCCTCCGCTTCCAGTAGTATAACGGTGGATAGGAGAGGGGTGTATGAAACCCCACAACAGGTTATTAGGTCAAAATACCACACCAGCAAGTGTATATAAAAGTAAAAATCTTTAATAACACAGCGACGCGTTTCTCAGCCGCCTATGGGCTGTTTCATCAGGCTATAATAAAACATTAAAAAATACACTTGCTATATACTAAATTAAAAAACTAAAACATTATCTGATTGGACAATCAATTAAAAATCCAGCCAATGTGTGATCTTTCTCAATCAATTACTATGGTAACAATTTAGTTAGTATTCGGGTGGATAGGTGTGGCCAGGTGTGCACCTAATTAGCAAACTGACACGCCACCTAGCTTGCAACCCCTGTTGCTAATTGTTGCCATAGTGACCACCTAACAGTACAAACACAATATAAGTTTATCTAATGACAGTACATACACATTAAAAGTTTATCTCATACACATAACACATTTACATTTGATTAGCACAAAGGAATAATGACAAGTACTCAGTAGTTCATTTGGTGCCCATCTCCAGAGTTGTACTTATGAGAGGTCAAAGCGCAACCGGAAGGTAGTCCGGAGCTCATATGTGATCTATAAGTGCCTTACCGGCCTGATATTAATAGTATCACCAGCCCCATATGAGAACCTTTGTTGGATTCAATATGTGAAAGCATATTGAATCTATGTATAGGAGTGGTGATCAATGTATAGTGGGCTGTGTGCAAACATAGAGCTGTCATTATGAAATTCTGCGTGTCTTAGCATAAAAGCCTTCTTAACATGAATACCTTATTGTCAATGTAATTCTTTCATATCGATCTTTTGTGCCAAAAGGCATCTGTTTACCCAATTGCTAGATCCTACTCGATGTTTGTGGATGACCCCAGACGCCTTCGGATGCGTCTCACTCTCTAACTATGTGATGTTACTTTGTTTAAAAATATCGGAGCTATTCTCCAATCGTTCTGGTGGCTCTAAGGGGAGTGTACATCCGCTCCAGTGAGAATGCTTGTTGTGGGCGGGATAAGCACCTGATCGAATCCTATTCCTTTTGAATTAACATACATGTTAGCCCCAGAAATGGGAGCGCGAATGAGAGCACTCTTCATCACGCCCTTACGGCACACCTCCCATTTACTCTGCTACTATTGGTCTGAGGGCTTGTGAGGCATGTTTACCTACCCTATAGAGCCTTTGCAGTAAGCCAGGACAGTATTGGTCCTGACCTCGGTATAAGGTGCCTATATCGTGTTGAACACACAGGGATATGTGTCTTGTAACTGAAATAAAAAATAAAGATAATAAGAAGTGAAAAATAATAAAATTTATTGCTAGCGGAACCCTGACATTTAGGACAATCTGTCATTGTATGTTGTATCGTGCAAACGATCGGAGGGAAGGGGGGTGGGGGATATAACAAACAAGGGAACTATTTATTAATGGCCCAGAGATACATGATGCTGTTATATCTCGTTACAATGTACCATACTGGGCTGAACCCACTGTACTAATATAATAGTGATGGTGATAATATAGAAGGAAGTGATAATAAACCTATTTTATTTTGGTACACAAAATAAAATAGGTTTATTATCACTTCCTTCTATATTATCACCATCACTATTATATTAGTACAGTGGGTTCAGCCCAGTATGGTACATTGTAACGAGATATAACAGCATCATGTATCTCTGGGCCATTAATAAATAGTTCCCTTGTTTGTTATATCCCCCACCCCCCTTCCCTCCGATCGTTTGCACGATACAACATACAATGACAGATTGTCCTAAATGTCAGGGTTCCGCTAGCAATACATTTTATTATTTTTCACTTCTTATTATCTTTATTTTTTATTTCAGTTACAAGACACATATCCCTGTGCGTTCAACACGATATAGGCACCTTATACCGAGGTCAGGACCAATACTGTCCTGGCTTACTGCAAAGGCTCTATAGGGTAGGTAAACATGCCTCACAAGCCCTCAGACCAATAGTAGCAGAGTAAATGGGAGGTGTGCCGTAAGGGCGTGATGAAGAGTGCTCTCATTCGCGCTCCCATTTCTGGGGCTAACATGTATGTTAATTCAAAAGGAATAGGATTCGATCAGGTGCTTATCCCGCCCACAACAAGCATTCTCACTGGAGCGGATGTACACTCCCCTTAGAGCCACCAGAACGATTGGAGAATAGCTCCGATATTTTTAAACAAAGTAACATCACATAGTTAGAGAGTGAGACGCATCCGAAGGCGTCTGGGGTCATCCACAAACATCGAGTAGGATCTAGCAATTGGGTAAACAGATGCCTTTTGGCACAAAAGATCGATATGAAAGAATTACATTGACAATAAGGTATTCATGTTAAGAAGGCTTTTATGCTAAGACACGCAGAATTTCATAATGACAGCTCTATGTTTGCACACAGCCCACTATACATTGATCACCACTCCTATACATAGATTCAATATGCTTTCACATATTGAATCCAACAAAGGTTCTCATATGGGGCTGGTGATACTATTAATATCAGGCCGGTAAGGCACTTATAGATCACATATGAGCTCCGGACTACCTTCCGGTTGCGCTTTGACCTCTCATAAGTACAACTCTGGAGATGGGCACCAAATGAACTACTGAGTACTTGTCATTATTCCTTTGTGCTAATCAAATGTAAATGTGTTATGTGTATGAGATAAACTTTTAATGTGTATGTACTGTCATTAGATAAACTTATATTGTGTTTGTACTGTTAGGTGGTCACTATGGCAACAATTAGCAACAGGGGTTGCAAGCTAGGTGGCGTGTCAGTTTGCTAATTAGGTGCACACCTGGCCACACCTATCCACCCGAATACTAACTAAATTGTTACCATAGTAATTGATTGAGAAACATCACACATTGGCTGGATTTTTAATTGATTGTCCAATCAGATAATGTTTTAGTTTTTTAATTTAGTATATAGCAAGTGTATTTTTTAATGTTTTATTATAGCCTGATGAAACAGCCCATAGGCGGCTGAGAAACGCGTCGCTGTGTTATTAAAGATTTTTACTTTTATATACACTTGCTGGTGTGGTATTTTGACCTAATAACCTGTTGTGGGGTTTCATACACCCCTCTCCTATCCACCGTTATACTACTGGAAGCGGAGGATCACTTGCCGTGGTTTGTCTACTGGGCGACTTATGGTTCCAGCTTGCTGATATTGCACCTGGAGGTGCTTTGTTTCCTGTGAGTATACCCATTAGGGCTATATTCTCCCTGGGCTCAAACAATACTAGGCCATGTTGGTTTGCCTCTCTCTTTTCTAGGCATAGGATCTTAGGCTCTCAAGGAACACCGACTGGATCTATTTGGAGGTATATCAGTGAGCTGAACTACTGTGAAGTTTCAGCCTGCCCCACTAGCACCACCTGGGTGCTTGACGTTTGTGAGTATATATAGTGCCTTCTATATATTTATTTCTTTGTTTTGGTGGTACTGGGCCATGGTGGCGCCTCTGTGTTCTTCTATTTGCAGTAAATTTAAATGTAGACATATCAGAATCAGGTTGAATCTTTTTCCCTGAGTCAGAAACATCACCCACAGAAAGGAGCTCTCCTTCCTCAGCTTCTGTATATTGTGAGGGAGTATCAGACATAGCTCTTAAAGCGTCAGTATGCTCTGTATTTCTTCTAACTCCAGAGCTGTCTCGCTTTCCTCTAAACCCAGGTAGTCTGGATAATACCGCTGACAGGGTATTATCCATGACCGCCGCCATGTCTTGTAAAGTAAACGCTATGGGCGCACTAGATGTACTTGGCGCCATTAGTCGGCATAACTTCCCCCTCGTCAGATTCCTCTGGTGATAAATTTTTTAAAGACAAAATATGATCTTTATTACTTAAAGTGAAATCAGTACATTTGGTACACATTCTAAGAGGGGGTTCCACCATGGCTTCTAAATATAATGAACAAGGAGTTTCCTCTATGTCAGACATGTTTAAACAGACTAGCAATGAGACCAGCAAGCTTGGAAAACACTTTAAATCAAGTTAACAAGCAAAAAATAAAAACGGTACTGTGCCTTTAAGAGAAACAAATTTTGTCAGAATTTGAAAAACAGTGAAAAAAAGCAGTAAATCAAACGAAATTTTTACAGTGTTTATAATAAGCTAACAGAGCATTGCACCCACTTGCAAATGGATGATTAACCCCTTAGTTCAAAAAACGGATAAAAAAAACCGATATAGACGTTTTTTTAACAGTCACACCAAACTGCCACAGCTTTGCTGTGGGCCTACATTCCCCAACAAACTATTTTGGAAAGCCTAAGAGCCCTTGAGAGAGGTCCTATAGCATTCAGGGGACTCCTGGAGGAAGCTGGATGTCTCAGTCTGTAAAAGTTACTGCGCAAAAAAGCGCTAAATTAGGCTCTTCCCACTCATAGTAACACAGTGAAAAGCCTCAGGAAACTGTTTCTAGGCAAATTTAAGCCAGCCATGTGGAAAAAAAACTAGGCCCCAATAAAGTTTTATCACCAAAGTATATATAAAAACGTTTAAACATGCCAGCAAATGTTTTATATTGCAAATCTATAAGAGTATTACCTCAGAAAGTAAGCATGATACCAGTCGCTATTAAATCACTGTATTCAGGCTTACCTTACATAAATCTGGTATCAGCAGCATTTTCTAGCATTCACATCTTCTAGAAAAAAATGTAACTGCACATACCTCATAGCAGGATAACCTGCACGCCATTCCCCCGCTGAAGTTACCTCTTTCTTCAGTCATGTGTGAGAACAGCAATGGATCTTAGTTACAACCTGCTAAGATCATAGAAATCACAGGCAGATTCTTCTATTTTACTGCCTGGGACAAAATAGTACAACTCCGGTACCATTTAAAAATAACAAACTTTTGATTGAAGCAAGATAACAGGTACATTTCACCACTTTCCTCTTACTACCTCCATGCTTGTTGAGAGTTGCAAGAGAATGACTGGATATGGCAGTTAGGGGAGGAGCTATATAGCAGCTCTGCTGTGGGTGATCCTCTTGCAACTTCCTGTTGGGAAGGAGAATATCCCACAAGTAATGGATGATCCGTGGACTGGATACACCTTACAAGAGAAATGTTTCTATTTAAAACAGAAATGCACCTATGCTTATTTCAATTTTACCTTTCTATTCCTCAAAATGCCCTTCATGACTACTTTTGTGGTGTCTGTGTGTTAAATCACATTATTTATCAACCTACAGAATATCACTAGCAAAGAATATTAGACTTAAAAGCAAACAGAAAACTAACATAAACGTATTAAAATAGTGTACCTGTATCTTCTCCATTCTGTCGCTTTATTTTTCTCTGTGCTTCTTCTGCCTATTAAAGAAAAAAAAATGTTTTGAGTATTTCACCCAAAAAAACGTTCACACATCTTTATAACTTATTTAGTATTTGTGAGACTTTAGTTTAACTTTACTTTAAACTGGTCATCCAGATTTGTATTGTAAAGGGGTGTTAAAAGCCATTTTTACATATTTATAGTATAATATAAACAATATAGCACAGGGTGTTAGAGAGAGGATTATTATATAGAACAGAGGTGATAGGGAGGGGATTATAATGTAGTACAGAGGTAATAGGGAAGGGATTATCTTAACTATGGTTACACTAGTTATGTACAGTATGTGTGTGTGTGTGTGTGTATATATATATATATATATATATATATATATATATACATATATATATATATATACATACACACACACACACACACCACAAGGGGATTTGGTTAAGCACACCTGAAAAGAAAAAAACCTAAAGTGAGAGTGCTGCCTAAATGACCAAAATACATAGAACTGCAGTGTTGGAATTCTGTATTTAATATTAGAATCGAATGATTCAGCCCTGCAAAGCTAAACTGTATAGTGTTAGGACCAGTCAATCTTGGGACACCTTGTAAGTGGTGACTGGCTGAGCAGAATATGGCCATATTGTGTGAGTAAGATCCCAAAGAATATTTAGTAACAAAATTATTTGCAGCATATTTAAATATGAAATTAATATGTAAAAAGAATATAATGCGGACCTTAAGTGCTTGGATGTGTTCCAAAGCCTGTTGTTTAAATATATATATATATATATATATATATACACACACACACACACACATTATAGAGGTTTGTACCTTTTAAAAAAATTCATGTTAGTGGTCCACGGGATTAAAAATTTTGAGTTTAGTGGTCCCTGAGGTCCGAAAGGTTGGCGACCCCTGCTCTATTGCAACCAATTAGGGAATATATAAATATGTTCCTGCATTGATCTTGCAATTACTATGTAGTTGCAGTATGCACTTCAGCCACTTGACCACAGTGGAAAAATGCCCATTAAACTTTTTTTTATACAGATCTTGTGCAATGCAGTTAAAGGGATATTCAACCCAAATATTTTCTTTCATGATTCAGATACAGCAAGCAATTTTAAGCAACTTTCTAATTTACTCCTATTATCATTTTTTCTTCGTTCTCTTGCTATCTTTATTTGAAAAAGAAAAAAATCTAAGGAGCCAGCCAATTTTTGGTTTAGTACCCTGGACAGCATTTAGCCAACAATCAGCAAGCACAACCCAGGTTGTGAACCAAAAATAGGCCGGCTTCTAAACTTACATTCTTGCTTTTCAAATAAAGATAGCAAGAAAATGAAGAAAATTAATCATAGGAGTAAATTAGAAAGTTGCTTAAAAATTGCATGCTCTATCTGAATCATGAAAGATAAAATTTGGGTTCAGTGTCCCTTTAACCCCTTAAAGTGAAGGTAAAGTTACCTTGATATAAAAGTGTAACATTATTTGTTCCCCAAAATGAATAGGAGTTTCATTGATCAATTTTTTTAATTGTGACTCTAAACTCATTTTTTTCCGTTTTTACTTACTTTTTTTAGGTCCGCAAATTCAACCCGTTGATGTATTTTTTTTTTCATTGTTGGTCACGTTTTTATTGGAGCCTATTGAAAAGCTAGCCGTTAGGCGGTCGTCAACCTACATCATCCGCCGAACGGATGATCTGCGCATATGCCAAAAAATTTTTCTTGATCTTTCAATCCAAGCGCGGTCCCGCATATTTGTTTTATTAATAGAAAAGATGAGTAGCCGATTAACGCATGCGCATTACTGATAGTAATAGTCGATTTGCGCATGCTCAGTTCAACTGTTAATCGTGAACGCGCTCTGTATACACGCTCTACAAGTCACTGAATAGGAGATAAGGAAATAGCAGTTGGGAGGAGTTAAGATCGTAACGGTAGGGAATTAGAAACATCTTTTATTTCATTAATATAAAACAAACTGTGGAATAAAAGTTAGCTATTACATAATGACTAATTCGTTAGTGTATTCAGCTATTAAATACTTTACCTTCACTTTAAGGACCAGAATGTTTTGGCTATGTTGTATGTTAAGGACCAGGGCTGTTTTAACACTTTTCTGGTGTTTGTGTTTAGCTGTAATTTTCCTCTCTCTCATTTACAAAATTATATATTGGTTTTTTTTTCAGGACAAGAAGGACTTTCTTTGCATTTTATTTGAAGCATGTCATATAATTTACTTAAAAAAACAGAATTTATGCTTACCTGATAAATTACTTTCTCCAACGGTGTGTCCGGTCCACGGCGTCATCCTTACTTGTGGGAATATCTCTTCCCCAACAGGAAATGGCAAAGAGTCCCAGCAAAACTGGCCATATAGTCCCTCCTAGGCTCCGCCCACCCCAGTCATTCGACCGACGGACAGGAGGAAAATATAGGAGAAACCATATGGTACCGTGGTGACTGTAGTTAGAGAAAATAATTCATCAGACCTGATTAAAAAACCAGGGCGGGCCGTGGACCGGACACACCGTTGGAGAAAGTAATTTATCAGGTAAGCATAAATTCTGTTTTCTCCAACATTGGTGTGTTCGGTCCACGGCGTCATCCTTACTTGTGGGAACCAATACCAAAGCTTTAGGACACAGATGAAGGGAGGGAGCAAATCAGGTTACCTAAACGGAAGGCACCACGGCTTGCAAAACCTTTCTCCCAAAAATAGCCTCCGAAGAAGCAAAAGTATCAAATTTGTAAAATTTGGCAAAAGTGTGCAGTGAAGACCAAGTCGCTGCCTTACATATCTGGTCAACAGAAGCCTCGTTCTTGAAGGCCCATGTGGAAGCCACAGCCCTAGTGGAGTGAGCTGTGATTCTTTCAGGAGGCTGCCGTCCGGCAGTCTCATAAGCCAATCGGATGATGCTTTTAAGCCAAAAGGAAAGAGAGGTAGAAGTCGCTTTTTGACCTCTCCTTTTACCAGAATAGACAACAAACAAAGATGTTTGTCTGAAATCTTTTGTAGCCTCTAAATAGAATTTTAGAGCACGGACTACGTCCAAATTGTGTAACAAACGTTCCTTCTTTGAAACTGGATTCGGACATAAAGAAGGTACAACTATCTCCTGGTTAATATTTTTGTTAGAAACAACCTTTGGAAGAAAACCAGGCTTAGTACGCAAAACCACCTTATCTGCATGGAACACCAGATAGGGCGGAGAACACTGCAGAGCAGATAACTCTGAAACTCTTCTAGCAGAAGAAATAGCAACCAAAAACAAAACTTTCCAAGATAGTAACTTAATATCTATGGAATGTAAAGGTTCAAACGGAACCCCTTGAAGAACTGAAAGAACTAGATTTAGACTCCAGGGAGGAGTCAAAGGTCTGTAAACAGGCTTGATCCTAACCAGAGCCTGAACAAATGCTTGAACATCTGGCACAGCTGCCAGTCTTTTGTGTAGTAAGACAGATAAAGCAGAGATCTGTCCCTTTAGAGAACTTGCAGATAATCCTTTCTCCAAACCTTCTTGTAGAAAGGAGAGAATCTTAGGAATTTTTATCTTATTCCATGGGAATCCTTTGGATTCACACCAACAGATATATCTTTTCCATATTTTATGGTAAATCTTTCTGGTTACCGGTTTTCTGGCCTGAACCAGAGTATCTATCACAGAATCTGAAAACCCACGCTTTGATAGAATCAAGCGTTCAATCTCCAAGCCGTCAGCTGGAGGGAGACCAGATTTGGATGTTCGAATGGACCCTGAACAAGAAGGTCCTGTCTCAAAGGTAGCTTCCATGGTGGAACCGATGACATATTCACCAGGTCTGCATACCAAGTCCTGCGTGGCCACGCAGGAGCTATCAAGATCACCGAGGCCCTCTCCTGTTTGATCCTGGCTACCAGCCTGGGAATGAGAGGAAACGGTGGAAATACATAAGCTAGGTTGAAGGTCCAAGGTGCTACTAGTGCATCTACTAGAGTCGCCTTGGGATCCCTGGATCTGGACCGTAGCAAGGAACCTTGAAGTTCTGACGAGACGCCATCAGAACCATGTCTGGAATGCCCCATAATTGAGTTAGTTGGGCAAAGATCTCCGGGTGGAGTTCCCACTCCCCCGGATGGAATGTCTGACGACTCAGATAATCCGCTTCCCAGTTTTCCACACCTGGGATGTGGATCGCAGATAGGTGGCAGGAGTGATCCTCCGCCCATTGAATTATTTTGGTCACTTCTTTCATCGCCAGGGAACTCCTTGTTACCCCCTGATGATTGATATACGCAACGGTCGTCATGTTGTCTGATTGGAATCTTATGAATCTGGCCTTTGCTAGCTGAGGCCAAGCCCTGAGAGCATTGAAGATCGCTCTTAGTTCCAGAATGTTTATCGTGAGAAGAGACTCTTCCCGAGACCAATGTCCCTGAGCTTTCAGGGATTCCCAGACCGTGCCCCAGCCCACTAGACTGGCGTCGGTCGTGACAATGACCCACTCTGGTCTGCGGAAGCTCATTCCCTGGGATAGATGGTCCAGGGTCAGCCACCAACGGAGTGAATCTCTGGTCTTCTGATCTACTTGAATCATTGGAGACAAGTCTGTATAGTCCCCATTCCACTGTTTGAGCATGCACAGTTGTAATGGTCTTAGATGAATTCGTGCAAAAGGAACTATGTCCATTGCTGCAACCATCAACCCTACTACTTCCATGCACTGTGCTATGGAAGGACGTGGAACAGAATGAAGAACTTGACAAGTGCTTAGAAGTTTTGACTTTCTGACCTCTGTCAGAAAAATCCTCATTTCTAAGGAATCTATTATTGTTCCCAAGAAGGGAACTCTTGTTGACGGAGACAGAGAACTTTTTTCTATGTTCACCTTCCATCCGTGTGATCTGAGAAAGGCAAGAACGATGTCTGTATGAGCCTTTGCTTTTGACAGGAACGACGCTTGTATTAGAATGTCGTCCAAGTAAGGAACTACTGCAATGCCCCTCGGTCTTAGAACCGCTAGAAGGGACCCTAGTACCTTTGTGAAAATCCTTGGATCAGTGGCTAACCCGAATGGGAGGGCCACAAACTGGTAATGTTTGTCCAGAAAGGCGAACCTTAGGAACTGATGATGTTCTTTGTGGATAGGAATATGTAGGTACGCATCCTTTAGATCCACGGTAGTCATAAATTGACCTTTCTGGATAGTGGGTAGAATCGTTCGAATGGTTTCCATCTTGAACGATGGTACCCTGAGAAATTTGTTTAGGATCTTCAAATCCAAAATTGGTCTGAAAGTTCCCTCTTTTTTGGGAACTACGAACAGATTTGAATAAAATCCCATTCCTTGTTCCTTTATTGGAACTGGGTGTATCACTCCCATCTTTAACAGGTCTTCTACACAATGTAAGAACGCCTGTCTCTTTATTTGGTTTAAGGATAAGTGAGACATGTGGAACCTTCCCCTTGGGAGTAGTTCCCTGAATTCCAGAAGATAACCCTGAGAAACTATTTCTAGTGCCCAGGGATCCTGAACATCTCTTGCCCAAGCCTGAGCAAAGAGAGAGAGTCTGCCCCCTACTAGATCCTGTCCCGGATCGGGGGCTACTCCTTCATGCTGTTTTGTTAGCAGCAGCAGGCTTCTTGGCCTGCTTACCCTTGTTCCAGCCTTGCATCGGTTTCCAGGCTGGTTTGGGTTGTGAGGCATTACCCTCTTGCTTAGATGATGCAGAATTAGAGGCCGGTCCGTTCCTGAAATTGCGAAAGGAACGAAAATTAGACTTATTCTTGGCCTTGAAAGGCCTATCTTGTGGAAGGGTGTGGCCCTTTCCCCCAGTGATGTCTGAGATAATCTCTTTCAATTCTGGTCCAAATAGAGTTTTACCTTTGAAAGGGATGTTAAGCAATTTTGTCTTGGATGACACATCCGCTGACCAAGACTTTAGCCAAAGCGCTCTGCGCGCCACGATTGCAAACCCTGAATTTTTCGCCGCTAATCTAGCTAATTGCAAAGCGGCATCTAAAATAAAAGAGTTAGCCAACTTAAGTGCGTGAACTCTGTCCATAACCTCCTCATATGGAGTCTCTCTACTGACCGACTTTTCTAGTTCCTCGAACCAGAACCACGCTGCTGTAGTGACAGGAACAATGCACGAAATGGGTTGTAGAAGGTAACCTTGCTGTACAAAAATCTTCTTAAGCAAACCCTCCAATTTTTTATCCATAGGATCTTTGAAAGCACAACTATCCTCGATAGGAATAGTAGTGTGTTTGTTTAGAGTAGAAACTGCCCCCCTTAGGGACTGTCTGCCATAAGTCCTTTCTGGGGTCGACCATAGGAAATAATTTCTTAAATATAGGGGGGTGAACAAAAGGTATGCCGGGCTTTTCCCACTCCTTATTCACTATGTCCGCCACCCGCTTGGGTATAGGAAAAGCGTCGGGGTGCACCGGAACCTCTAGGAACTTGTCCATCTTGCATAATTTCTCTGGAATGACCAAGTTGTCACAATCATCCAGAGTAGATAACACCTCCTTAAGCAGTGCGCAGAGATGTTCTAATTTAAATTTAAATGTCACAACATCAGGTTCAGCTTGTTGAGAAATTTTTCCTGAATCTGAAATTTCCCCATCTGACAAAACCTCCCTCATGGCCACTTCAGATTGGTGTGAGGGTATGACAGAACAATTATCATCAGCGCCCTCCTGCTCTTCAGTGTTTAAAACAGAACAATCGCGCTTTCTCTGATATGTAGGCATTTTGGATAAAATATTTGCTATGAAGTTATCCATTACAGCCGTCAATTGTTGCATGGTAATAAGCATTGGCGCGCTAGATGTACTAGGGGCCTCCTGTGTGGGCAAAACTGGTGTAGACACAGTAGGAGATGATGTAGTATCATGTTTACTCCCCTCATCTGAGGAATCATCTTGGGCAATTTCATTATCTGTGGCAGTACTGTCCTTACTTTGTTTGGACGCTATGGCACAATTATCACACAAATTTAAATGGGGATACACATTGGCTTTCATACATATAGAACATAGCTTATCCGAAGGCACAGACATGTTAAACAGGCTTAAACTTGTCAATAAAGCACAAAAAACGTTTTAAAACAAAACCGTTACTGTCTCTTTAAATTTTAAACAGAAAACACTTTATTACTGAATATGTGAAAAAGTATGAAGGAATTGTTCAAAAATTACCAAAATTTCACCACAGTGTCTTAAAGCATTAAGAGTATTGCACACCAATTTTCAGAGCTTTAACCCTTAAAATAACGGAACCGGAGCCGTTTACTAATTTAACCCCTATACAGTCCCAGCTATAGCCTTTGCTGTGACCTAACCAAGCTCAGAGGGGAATACGATACCAAGTGACGCCTTCTAGAAACTTTTCCAGCTACTTTCAGATCCTCACACATGCATCTGCATGTCTTGCTCTCAAAAAACAACTACGCAGTAATGGCGCGAAAATGAGGCTCAGCCTACAACTGGGAAGGCCCTCCCTGACTGGAAAAGGTGTCTAACATAGTGCCTGCCGTTAAAAAACGTTCCCCAAGTTTATAAATGTGAATTATCAGCATAAACATGTATAAAATGCCCAAATAAAGCAATCGATTTAGCCCATAAAAGGGTCTACCAGTTTTATAGCCCATATTAAGCCCTTTATTCTGTTTGCTTGACTAAGAAAATGGCTTACCGGTCCCCATGAGGGGAAATGACAGCCTTCCAGCATTACATGGTCTTGTTAGAAATATGGCTAGTCATACCTTAAGCAGAAACGTCAGCTAACTGTTTCCCCCAACTGAAGTTACTTCATCTCAACAGTCCTATGTGGAAACAGCAATCGATTTTAGTTACTGTCTGCTAAAATCATCTTCCTCTCACAAACAGAAATCTTCATCCTTTTCTGTTTCAGAGTAAATAGTACATACCAGCACTATTTTAAAATAACAAACACTTGATAGAAGAATAAAAAACTACATTTAAACACCAAAAAACTCTTAACCATCTCCGTGGAGATGTTGCCTGTGCAACGGCAAAGAGAATGACTAGGGTGGGCGGAGCCTAGGAGGGACTATATGGCCAGCTTTGCTGGGATTCTTTGCCATTTCCTGTTGGGGAAGAGATATTCCCACAAGTAAGGATGACGCCGTGGACCGGACACACCAATGTTGGAGAAATAATAAAATATGGTGACAAATTGAAAAAAAAACAAACATGTTTTTTGACTTTTACTTGAAAAATCTTTTATTCATTTACAAAAGCTAATGAAAAAAACTGCTAAATAGATTAAAAATGTTGTCCTGAGTTTAAAAACACCCAGTGTTTACATGCTTTTTTGCAAGTTATAGGGCTATAAGTACAAATAGGACATTGCTGTTTCAAAATATATATTTTTACAATGTATCAATAGTGACATTGTAACACTTATCTGTTATAGATCTCTGAATCACACCCCACATGTACATATTTTTTTAAAGTAGACAACCCAGGGTATTCATCTAAGGATATTTTGACACTTTCTATGTAGCCATTTTACAACCATTCTTTGCCAAACTTCGCATAGGTTATTTCTTTGATTTTTTTTCACATACATTGCAATTCAGGTATAAATTCACAGATCCTATTATGTGTTGCTGCTTAAAAACACACTAATATGTGTCCAGCAATACCACCCATGCATAGGTTTGTAGGGTTATTTGGGGGCTAAATGGCCACATTTGGCAGGTGCTCATATCCGTTTTCCAACTTGGAATATTGACATATAGTCAACCTGCGCCCATGTCCTATTTGGGACATTTTTGAAGCTGGCCAATGTATTTTACCCCCATCAAACTATATATTTTTGAAAAGTAGACAACCCAGGGTATTTTAAATGGTGGTATTTTAACACTTTTCATGCACTGAATTTACCATCAGCCTTTGTCAAACTTTTGGGTAGTATTTTGTTTGTGTTTTTTTTTTTCACACACACATTGTACTTTAGGCATGAATTAACTGATGCTGTTATGTGTCACTGTCGAACAACACCCCAATATGTGTTCAGCAACATCTCCTGAGTACAGTGATACCACCCACACATAGGTTTGTCGGGTTGTTTGGGGGTTAAAAGGCCACCTTTTGGCAGGTGCGCATATCCATTTTCCAACTTGGAATTTTGACATGTAGCCAACTTGCGCATATTTCCTATTTGGGACATTTTTGAAGCCGGTCAATGTATTTTACCCCCATCAAACTATATATTTTTTAAAAAGTAGACAACCCTGGGTATTTCAAATGGTGGTATTTTAACACATTTCATGCACTGAATTTACCAACAGCCTTTGTGTAGTATTTTTTTGTGTGTTTTTTTTTTCACACACATTGTATTTTAGGCATGAATTAACTGATCCTGTTATGTGTTACTGCCAAACAACACCCCAATATGTGTTCAGCAACATCTCCTGAGTACAGTGATACCATCCACACATAGGTTTGTTGGGGGGCTAAAAGGCCACGATAGAGACTCGTGCATGTCCGTTTTTCAACTTGATATATAGGTATGCTTGGCCTATCTTCAGTTTGGCATATTTTTGCATCCCCCAGTTAATGTTACCATCATGAAAGTATATATTTTTTATAAAGTAGACATGCCAGGGTATTGTATATGGGGTGTTTAAACTTCCTTCCCCCAACCATTGTGCTAATAAAATTTCAGAGAAAGTGCATGGTGGTAATTTTTGAATTTTGCTTTTTGATTTTAGCCAGCCGGTTATATGTTACTGCCAGAAAACGTTTTAACTTTTTTAACTTTTTAAAGAACAAATGTACAGGTATCAAATGCATCTTTAGCAGAAATCTCTAAACTAACTCCTACAAAAAGAATCTAACTGGACATTTGGGGGAAGGAAACTGACTAACTAAAATTTGCCGCTTTCAAAAGACACAAAGTAAAAAAATGAGGAACAAGTATTATAAAAACAGAATTTATGCTTACCTGATAAATTACTTTCTCTTACGGTGTATCCAGTCCACCGATTCATCCTTACTTGTGGGATATTCTCAATCCCTACAGGAAGTGGCAAAGAGAGCACACAGCAGAGCTGTCCATATAGCTCCCCTCCGGCTCCGCCCCCCCAGTCATTCGACCGACGGTTAGGAGAAAAAGGAGAAACCATAGGGTGCAGTGGTGACTGTAGTTTTACAAAAATAAATTTGAACCTGACTTAATTGCCAGGGCGGGCCGTGGACTGGATACACCGTAAGAGAAAGTAATTTATCAGGTAAGCATAAATTCTGTTTTCTCTTACATGGTGTATCCAGTCCACGGATTCATCCTTACTTGTGGGATACCAATACCAAAGCTTTAGGACACGGATGAAGGGAGGGAACAAGTCAGGTAACCTAAACGGAAGGCACCACTGCTTGCAAAACCTTTCTCCCAAAAATAGCCTCCGAAGAAGCAAAAGTATCGAATTTGTAAAATTTGGCAAATGTATGCAGTGAAGACCAAGTCGCTGCCTTACAAATCTGTTCAACAGAAGCCTCATTCTTGAAAGCCCATGTGGAAGCTGGGCTTTCAGCAGTCTCATAAGCCAATCGGATGATGCTTTTCAGCCAGAAGGAAAGAGAGGTAGCAGTCGCTTTCTGACCACTCCTCTTACCAGAATAGACAACAAACAAGGATGATGTTTGTCTGAAATCTTTAGTTGCCTTTAAATAGAATTTTAAAGCACGAACCACATCAAGATTGTGTAACAGTCGTTCCTTCTTAGAAACTGGATTAGGGCACAGAGAAGGAACAATGATTTCCTGGTTAATATTCTTATTAGAAACCACTTTTGGAAGGAAACCAGGTTTGGTACGCAAAACAACCTTATCTGCATGGAACACCAGATAGGGTGAATTACACTGAAAAGCAGACAATTCAGAAACTCTTCAAGCAGAAGAAATAGCTACCAAAAACAAAACTTTCCAAGATAATAACTTAATATCTATGGAATGCAAAGTTTCAAACGGAACCCCTTGAACAACTGAAAGAACTAAATTTAGACTCCATGGAGGAGCCAAAGGTTTGTAGACAGGCTTGATTCTAACTAGGGCCTGTGCAAACGCCTGAACGTCTGGTACAGCTGCAAGACGCTTGTGTAACAGGATAGACAGAGCAGATATCTGTCCCTTTAAGGAACTAGCTGACAAACCTTTCTCCAATCCTTCTTGGAGAAAAGACAATATCCTTGGAATCCTAACCTTACTCCACGAGTAACCCTTGGATTCGCACCAACAAAGATATTTCCGCCATATCTTATGGTAAATTTTCCTGGTGACAGGCTTTCTGGCCTGTATCAGAGTATCTATAACTGATTCAGAGAACCCACGCTTAGCTAGAATTAAGCGTTCAATCTCCAAGCAGTCAGTTGCAGAGAAACTAGATTTGGATGCTTGAATGGACCTTGAATTAGAAGATCCTGCCTCAATGGCAGTTTCCATGGTGGAACCGATGACATGTCCACTAGGTCTGCATACCAAGTCCTGCGTAGCCACGCAGGCGCTATCAGAATTACCGAAGCCTTCTCCTGTTTGATTCTGGCTACTAACCGAGGGAAAAGAGGAAACGGTGGAAAGACATAAGCTAGATTGAATGACCAAGGCGCTACTAAAGCATCTATCAATGCCGCCTTGGGATCCCTGGACCTGGATCCGTAAAGGGGAAGTTTGGTGTTCTGACGGGACGCCATCAGATCCAATTCTGGAATGCCCCATAGCTGGGTCAGCTGAGCAAAAACCTCCGGGTGGAGTTCCCACTCCCCCGGATGGAAAGTCTGACGACTCAGAAAATCCGCCTCCCAGTTGTCTACTCCTGGGATGTGAATTGCAGATAGATGGCAGGAGTGATCCTAAGCCCATTTGATGATCTTGGTTACTTCCTTCATCGCTAGGGAACTCTTTGTTCCTCCCTGATGATTGATGTACGCTACAGTCGTGATGATGTCCGACTGAAATCTGATGAATTTGGCCTCCGCTAGTTGAGGCCATGCCTGGAGCGTATTGAATATCGC
The DNA here is from genome assembly GCF_027579735.1 of Bombina bombina. NCBI lineage: Eukaryota > Metazoa > Chordata > Amphibia > Anura > Bombinatoridae > Bombina > Bombina bombina. Next base: position 1,107,224,637 of record NC_069502.1, on the reverse strand, counting down.
TCTCAGTTCCAAAATGTTTATCGGGAGAAGAGATTCTTCCCGAGACCATAGACCCTGAGCTTTCAGGGAGTCCCAGACCGCACCCCAGCCTAACAGACTGGCATCAGTCGATGACAATGATCCACTCCGGTCTGCGGAAGCTCATTCCCTGAGACAGGTGATTCTGAGACAACCACCAGAGAAGAGAGTCTCTGGTTTTCTGGTCCACTTGCATTTGAGGAGACAAATCTGCATAATCCCCATTCCACTGTTTGAGCATGCACAGTTGCAGTGGTCTTAGATGAATTCGGGCAAACGGGACAATGTCCATTGCCGCAACCATTAAACCAATTACCTCCATGCACTGAGCCACAGAAGGCCGAGGAATGGAATGAAGAACTCGGCAAGTATTCAAAAGTTTTGACTTTCTGACCTCTGTCAGAAAGATTTTCATTTCTACCGAGTCTGTTAGTGTTCCCAGGAAGGGAACCCTTGTGAGTGGGGACAGAGAACTTTTCTCTACGTTCACCTTCCACCCGTGAGACCTTAGAAAAGCCAGAACAATGTCCGTATGAGCCTTGGCTCTGTGAAAAGACGACGCCTGTATTAAGATGTCGTCTAGGTAAGGTGCTACTGCAATGCCCAGCGGTCTTAGTACCGCTAGAAGGGACCCTAGCACCTTTGTGAAAATTCTGGGAGCGGTGGCCAACCCGAAAGGAAGGGCCACGAACTGGTAATGCGTGTCCAGAAAGGCGAACCTTAGGAACTGATGCTGATCTTTGTGGATAGGAATATGTAGGTACGCATCCTTTAGATCCAAGGTAGTCATATATTGACCTTCCTGGATCATCGGCAAGATTGTCCGAATGGTTTCCATTTTGAAAGATGGAACTCTGAGGAATTTGTTTAGAATTTTTAGATCCAGGATTGGCCTGAAAGTTCCTTCCTTTTTGGGAACTACAAACAGGTTTGAGTAAAATCCCAGTCCTTGTTCTGCAATTGGAACTGGGTGTATCACTCCCATCTTTAGAAGATCTTCTACACAGCGTAAGAACGCCTGTTTCTTTGTCTGGTCTGAAGACAAACGAGAAATGTGGAACCTTCCCCTTGGGGGAGAATCCTTGAATTCTAGATGATACCCCTGAGCAACAATTTCTAATGCCCAGGGATCTGGAACATCTCTTGCCCAAGCCTGAGCAAAGAGAGAAAGTCTGCCCCCTACTAGATCCGGTCCCGGATCGGGGGCTACCCCTTCATGCTGTCTTGGTAGCAGGCACAGGCTTCTTGGCCTGTTTACCCTTATTCCAGCCCTGCAAGGGTTTCCAGGTTGCTTTGGGCTGTGAAGCGTTATCTTGCTTTGCGGCAGCTCTTTCCCTTGAAAGGAATGTTTAGTAACTTTGTTTTGGACGACACGTCAGCCGACCATGATTTGAGCCAAAGCGCTCTTCGCGCCATAATGGCAAAACCTGAATTTTTTGACGCTAACTTAGCTAATTGGAAAGCGGCATCAGTGATAAAAGAATTAGCCAGCTTTAGGGCATGAATTCTATCCATGACTTCGTCATATGAAGTCTCCCTCTGGAGCGACTCCTCCAGCGCCTCAAACCAAAAAGCCGCTGCAGTAGTTACAGGAATAATGCAGGCAATTGGCTGAAGAAGGAAACCTTGCTGCACAAACATTTTCTTCAGCAAACCTTCCAATTTTTTATCCATAGTGTCCTTAAAAGCACAACTGTCTTCTATTGGTATAGTTGTACGCTTAGTAAGTGTTGAAACTGCTCCCTCTACCTTAGGGACCGTCTGCCACGCGTCCCGCCTGGGGTCATTTATGGGGAACATTTTCTTAAAGATAGGGGGGGGGGGGGGACAAAAGGTACACCCTCTTCGGGATCGGAAACGCATCAGTGTATACAGGGACCTCTAAAAACCTGTCCATTTTACACAATTTTTCTGGGACCACCATTGTGTCACAATCATCCAGCGTAGCTAAAACCTCCTTAAGGAGGTGTTCCAGCTTAAATTTAAACGCTAAGGAATCTGACTCTGCGCGCTGAGAAACTTTTCCTGTGTCAGAAATTTCTCCCTCGGACAGACCCTCCCTCACTGCCACTTCAGAGTGTTGTGAGGGTACAACAGATAAATCATCCAAAGCTTCTGATTGCTCATCCTCTGTTCTTAAAACTGAGCTATCACGCTTCCTTGGAAAAAACATAATTTATGCTTACCTGATAAATTTATTTCTCTTCTAGTGTATCCAGTCCACGGATCATCCATTACTTGTGGGATATTCTCCTTCCCAACAGGAAGTTGCAAAATTATCACCCACAGCAGAGCTGCTATATAGCTCCTCCCCTCACTGCCATATCCAGTCATTCGACCGAAACAAGACGAGAAAGGAGAAACCATAGGGTGCAGTGGTGACTGTAGTTTAATTAAAATTTAGACCTGCCTTAAAATGACAGGGTGGGCCGAGGACTTGATACACTACGAGAGAAATAAATTTATCAGGTAAGCATAAATTATGTTTTCTCTTGTTAAGTGTATCCAGTCCACGGATCATCCATTACTTGTGGGATACCAATACCAAAGCTAAAGTACACGGATGATGGGAGGGACAAGGCAGGAACTTAAACGGAAGGAACCACTGCCTGTAGAACCTTTCTCCCAAAAACAGCCTCCGAAGAAGCAAAAGTGTCAAATTTGTAAAATTTTGAAAAGGTATGAAGCGAAGACCAAGTCGCAGCCTTGCAAATCTGTTCAACAGAGGCCTCATTTTTAAAGGCCCAGGTGGAAGCCACAGCTCTAGTAGAATGAGCTGTAATCCTTTCAGGGGGCTGCTGTCCAGCAGTCTCATAGGCTAAGCGTATTATGCTACGAAGTCAAAAGGAGAGAGAGGTTGCCGAAGCTTTTTGACCTCTCCTCTGTCCAGAGTAAACGACAAACAGGGCAGTTGTTTGACGAAAATCTTTAGTAGCCTGTAAGTAAAACTTCAAGGCACGGACTACGTCCAGATTATGGAAAAGACGTTCCTTCTTTGAAGAAGGATTAGGACACAATGATGGAACAACAATCTCTTGATTGATATTCCTGTTAGAAACCACCTTAGGTAAAAACCCAGGTTTGGTATGCAGAACTACCTTGTCTGAATGAAAAATCAGATAAGGAGAATCACAATGTAAGGCAGATAACTCAGAGACTCTTCGAGCCGAGGAAATAGCCATCAAAAACAGAACTTTCCAAGATAAAAGTTTAATATCAATGGAATTAAGGGGTTCAAAAGGAACTCCCTGAAGAACTTTAAGAACCAAGTTTAAGCTCCACGGGGGAGCAACAGTTTTAAACACAGGCTTAATCCTAACCAAAGCCTGACAAAATGCCTGGACGTCTGGAACTTCTGCCAGACGCTTGTGCAAAAGAATAGACAGAGCAGAGATCTGTCCTTTTAAAGAACTAGCTGATAAGCCTTTGTCCAAACCCTCTTGGAGAAAGGACAATATCCTAGGAATCCTAACCTTACTCCATGAGTAACTCTTGGATTCACACCAATAAAGATATTTACGCCATATCTTATGGTAGATTTTCCTGGTGACAGGCTTCCGAGCCTGTATTAAGGTATCAATGACTGACTCGGAGAAGCCACGCCTTGATAGAATCAAGCGTTCAATCTCCATGCAGTCAGTCTCAGAGAAAGTAGATTTGGATGATTGAAAGGACCTTGTATTAGAAGGTCCTGCCTCAGAGGCAGAGTCCATGGTGGAAGAGATGACATGTCCACTAGGTCTGCATACCAGGTCCTGCGTGGCCACGCAGGCGCTATCAGAATCACTGATGCTCTCTCCTGTTTGATTTTGGCAATCAGTCGAGGGAGCAGAGGAAACGGTGGAAACACATAGGCCAGGTTGAAGAACCAAGGAGCTGCTAGAGCATCTATCAGCGTTGCTCCCGGGTCCCTGGACCTGGATCCGTTACAAGGAAGCTTGGCGTTCTGGCGAGACGCCATGAGATCCAGTTCTGGTTTGCCCCAACGATGGACCAGTTGAGCAAACCCCTGGATGGAGTTCCCACTCCCCCGGATGAAAAGTCTGACGACTTAGAAAATCCGCCTCCCAGTTCTCTACGCCTGGGATGTGGATTGCTGACAGGTGGCAAGAGTGAGACTCTGCCCAGCAAATTATCTTTGAGACTTCTAACATCGCTAGGGAACTCCTGGTTCCCCCTTGATGGTTGATGTAAGCCACAGTCGTGATGTTGTCCGACTGAAATCTGATGAACCTCAGGGTTGCTAACTGAGGCCAAGCTAGAAGAGCATTGAATATTGCTCTTAACTCCAGAATATTTATTGGGAGGAGTTTCTCCTCCTGAGTCCACGATCCCTGAGCCTTCAGGGAGTTCCAGACTGCGCCCCAACCTAGAAGGCTGGCATCTGTTGTTACAATCGTCCAATCTGGCCTGCGAAAGGTCATACCCTTGGACAGATGGACCCGAGAAAGCCACCAGAGAAGAGAATCTCTGGTCTCTTGATCCAGATTTAGTAGAGGGGACAAATCTGAGTAATCCCCATTCCACTGACTTAGCATGCATAATTGCAGCGGTCTGAGATGCAGGCGCGCAAATGGCACTATGTCCATTGCCGCTACCATTAAGCCGATTACTTCCATGCACTGAGCCACTGACGGGCGTGGAATGGAATGAAGGACACGGCAAGCATTTAGAAGTTTTGATAACCTGGACTCCGTCAGGTAAATTTTCATCTCTACAGAATCTATAAGAGTCCCTAGGAAGGAGACTCTTGTGAGTGGTGATAGAGAACTCTTTTCCACGTTCACTTTCCACCCATGCGACCTCAGAAATGCCAGAACTATCTCTGTATGAGACTTGGCAATTTGAAAGCTTGACGCCTGTATCAGGATGCCGTCTAGATACGGAGCCACCGCTATGCCTCGCGGTCTTAGAACCGCCAGAAGTGAGCCCAGAACCTTTGTAAAAATTCTCGGGGCAGTGGCCAACCCGAAGGGAAGAGCTACAAATTGGTAATGCCTGTCTAGAAAGGCAAACCTTAGGAACCGATGATGATCTTTGTGAATCGGTATGTGAAGGTAGGCATCCTTTAAGTCCACTGTGGTCATGTACTGACCCTCTTGGATCATGGGTAGGATGGTCCGAAAAGTTTCCATTTTGAATGATGGAACTCTGAGGAATTTGTTTAAGACCTGAACATCTCTTGCCCACACCTGGGCGAAAAGAGAAAGTCTGCCCCCCACTAGATCCATTTCCGGATAGGGGGCCGTTCCTTCATGCTGTCTTGGGGGCAGCAGCAGGCTTCCTGGCCTGCTTGCCCTTGTTCCAGGACTGGTTAGGTTTCCAGGCCTGTCTGGAATGAGCAACAGTTCCCTCTTGTTTTGAAGCGGAGGAAGTTGATGCTGCTCCTGCCTTGAAATTTCGAAAGGCACGAAAATTAGACTGTTTGGCCCTTGATTTGGCCCTGTCCTGAGGAAGGGTATGACCCTTGCCTCCAGTAATGTCAGCAATAATTTCCTTCAAGCCAGGCCCGAATAAGGTCTGCCCCTTGAAAGGAATGTTGAGTAATTTAGACTTTGAAGTCACGTCAGCTGACCAGGATTTAAGCCATAGCGCCCTACGCGCCTGGATGGCGAATCCGGAATTCTTAGCCGTTAGTTTAGTCAAATGAACAATGGCATCAGAAACAAATGAGTTAGCTAGCTTAAGCGTTCTAAGCTTGTCAATAATTTCATTCAATGGAGCTGTCTGGATGGCCTCTTCCAGGGCCTCAAACCAGAATGCCGCCGCAGCAGTGACAGGCGCAATGCATGCAAGGGGCTGTAAAATAAAACCTTGTTGAATAAACATTTTCTTAAGGTAACCCTCCAATTTTTTATCCATTGGATCTGAAAAAGCACAACTGTCCTCAACCGGGATAGTGGTACGCTTTGCTAAAGTAGAAACTGCTCCCTCCACCTTAGGGACCGTCTGCCATAAGTCCTGTGTAGTGGCGTCTATTGGAAACATTTTTCTAAATATAGGAGGTGGGGAAAAGGGCACACCGGGTCTATCCCACTCCTTGCTAATAATTTCTGTAAGCCTTTTAGGTATAGGAAAAACGTCAGTACACACCGGCACCGCATAGTATCTATCCAGCCTACACAATTTCTCTGGAATTGCAACTGTGTTACAGTCATTCAGAGCAGCTAATACCTCCCCAAGCAATACACGGAGGTTCTCAAGCTTAAATTTGGTTCTGTAAGTACAGATATATTGCAGTAAAGCTTCTGAAGCTTTACTACAAAATATCAGTACTTACAGAACCAACATATTAGATAATGACTAATAAACTGTATATAACAGTGGCAGATTTATATATACAGATCTGTGAATAGATTATTTGGGTCCTAGGACCCCAGAGGCACAATTATAATTTTGGTTCATTTGGATATTAGGTAATATTTAGGTTCAAATATGTGTGACAATCATTTCCCTATGAATTAGATAGGCTGTTGTATTATATGTACAGTTCAATTTTTTCCATAACATAAAATTTCTTTTGTTTTTTACATTTAGTAACCTGAGCTAGGAGTATGTATTCATTTGGCTCTATCCCATATTGATCGCCTTATCATCTTACTTCAGTTTGGTATATATACAGGTTTTCTGGACTATGTGTTTAAATTTATTATTAGTCCAGGTCAGCAATATATCTTTATATACACCTTTAAATATCAGGTATACTTTGGTATATTTCAAGCTTCTTTATTGAATATCAATGTTAGGTACGGTCTAGATACTGTATAAGATCAAATATGGCCATCACATGTATACTGTTCATTCTTCAACATTTATCTTTCAACAATTATTTTTTAACTTTTATCTTTTAACTTCTATTGTCCCCCAATAACCTAGTAGCAGCACCAGCCTGTTGCCGCTTGAGGCTTTTGTGTGCTAGGAGTGTTTCCCCGGGTGAGCAGCTGAGTCAGTGTTGACATTGGGTTACGTGATGACGTACCACATGCTGTCTCCGGGCTTACACTGCTAGTAACGCCCCCTGCCTTGCATGTACGAGCGCTCCGAGATGAAGCAGCCCTGTGGTAGGAGTATGTAATGCCGACTTACTCATCTATTTAATTACACATTAATGGAAATGCATAATTGTTCTGCTAGTTGTTTCTTTTTCCAAAAGTTTGGTAATAATTTTAAGAGTATCGTTCCTTTGTGTAATAAGGGCATATGCATGGTATCATATTTTGTGAGCAGCAGCGTGTCTGCAGTATATTAAGGTTTCAGCATCGATATCATAATCATATTCTAGGAATGCAATTTGATTTTGTTAGTGATATATGATCTCCTGGTGCTGTTATCACTGATGAGATGGTTATATTTATGCTTTGTATATATCACTGTTTATGTATTGTGTTCACTGTGCCTGGGAGGTTGCTATGACAACCTTTGGCGGTTTTTCCACGTTGTGGGGGGTGGGGTCTTCATTTGTTTGTATTGGTGTGTGTATAAAGGGATGCATCTTGCATGTGTCCTTTGTCTGAGGAAGGGGATACGGTCCCCGAAACGTCACAGAAATAAATATTTTTGATTGAAAAGGACCAGTGAGTGCAGCCATTTGTTCATTGATACTATATATATATATATATATATATATATATATGCCCCATAACAAATAGGCGGAGCTAAATTATGCTAATTATGAGGGTTTGGTAAAGTGGGCGGTACTTTAGGGCAGGGGGTGTGGTAAAACATTTCATGCAAGTAATTGATAGCTGCAAAGTGTCCCTGGAAAATTTTTTCAAATGTTGGCAACTATGCTTAATATCAAAAACGGAATAACAAATGACAAAAACGTTTTTTAAACAGTCACAACAACTGCCACAGCTCTACTGTGGCTTTTTACCTCCCTCAATACGACTTTTGAAGCCTTTTGAGCCCTTCAGAGAAGTCCTGGATCATGCAGGAAGAAGCTGGATATCTGTGTCTGTAATTTTTGCTGTGCAAAAAAAAGCCAAAATAGGCCCCTCCCACTCATATTGCAACAGTGGGAAGCCTCAGGGAACTGTTTCTAGGCAAAATTCAAGCCAGCCATGTGGAAAAAAACAGAATTTATGTTTACCTGATAAATTACTTTCTCCAACGGTGTGTCCGGTCCACGGCGTCATCCTTACTTGTGGGATATTCTCTTCCCCAACAGGAAATGGCAAAGAGCCCAGCAAAGCTGGTCACATGATCCCTCCTAGGCTCCGCCTACCCCAGTCATTCGACCGACGTTAAGGAGGAATATTTGCATAGGAGAAACCATATGGTACCGTGGTGACTGTAGTTAAAGAAAATAAAATATCAGACCTGATTAAAAAAACCAGGGCGGGCCGTGGACCGGACACACCGTTGGAGAAAGTAATTTATCAGGTAAACATAAATTCTGTTTTCTCCAACATAGGTGTGTCCGGTCCACGGCGTCATCCTTACTTGTGGGAACCAATACCAAAGCTTTAGGACACGGATGAAGGGAGGGAGCAAATCAGGTCACCTAAATGGAAGGCACCACGGCTTGCAAAACCTTTCTCCCAAAAATAGCCTCAGAAGAAGCAAAAGTATCAAACTTGTAAAATTTGGTAAAAGTGTGCAGTGAAGACCAAGTCGCTGCCCTACATATCTGATCAACAGAAGCCTCGTTCTTGAAGGCCCATGTGGAAGCCACAGCCCTAGTGGAATGAGCTGTGATTCTTTCGGGAGGCTGCCGTCCGGCAGTCTCGTAAGCCAATCTGATGATGCTTTTAATCCACAAAGAGAGAGAGGTAGAAGTTGCTTTTTGACCTCTCCTTTTACCGGAATAAACAACAAACAAGGAAGATGTTTGTCTAAAATCCTTTGTAGCATCTAAATAGAATTTTAGAGCGCGAACAACATCCAAATTGTGCAACAAACGTTCCTTCTTTGAAACTGGTTTCGGACACAGAGAAGGTACGATAATCTCCTGGTTAATGTTTTTGTTAGAAACAACTTTTGGAAGAAAACCAGGTTTAGTACGTAAAACCACCTTATCTGCATGGAACACCAGATAAGGAGGAGAACACTGCAGAGCAGATAATTCTGAAACTCTTCTAGCAGAAGAAATTGCAACTAAAAATAAAACTTTCCAAGATAATAACTTAATATCAACGGAATGTAAGGGTTCAAACGGAACCCCCTGAAGAACTGAAAGAACTAAATTGAGACTCCAAGGAGGAGTCAAAGGTTTGTAAACAGGCTTAATTCTAACCAGAGCCTGAACAAAAGCTTGAACATCTGGCACAGCTGCCAGCTTTTTGTGAAGTAACACAGACAAGGCAGAAATCTGTCCCTTCAGGGAACTTGCAGATAATCCTTTTTCCAATCCTTCTTGAAGGAAGGATAAAATCTTAGGAATCTTAACCTTGTCCCAAGGGAATCCTTTAGATTCACACCAACAGATATATTTTTTCCAAATTTTGTGGTAAATCTTTCTAGTTACAGGCTTTCTGGCCTGAACAAGAGTATCGATAACAGAATCTGAGAACCCTCGCTTTGATAAGATCAAGCGTTCAATCTCCAAGCAGTCAGCTGGAGTGAAACCAGATTCGGATGTTCGAACGGACCCTGAACAAGCAGGTCTCGTCTCAAAGGTAGCTTCCAAGGTGGAGCCGATGACATATTCACCAGATCTGCATACCAAGTCCTGCGTGGCCACGCAGGAGCTATCAAGATCACCGACGCCCTCTCCTGATTGATCCTGGCTACCAGCCTGGGGATGAGAGGAAACGGTGGGAACACATAAGCTAGTTTGAAGGTCCAAGGTGCTACTAGTGCATCCACTAGAGCCGCCTTGGGATCCCTGGATCTGGACCCGTAGCAAGGAACTTTGAAGTTCTGACGAGAGGCCATCAGATCCATGTCTGGAATGCCCCACAGCTGAGTGACTTGGGCAAAGATTTCCGGATGGAGTTCCCACTCCCCCGGATGTAATGTCTGACGACTCAGAAAATCCGCTTCCCAATTTTCCACTCCTGGGATGTGGATAGCAGACAGGTGGCAGGAGTGAGACTCCGCCCATAGAATGATTTTGGTCACTTCTTCCATCGCTAGGGAACTCCTTGTTCCCCCCTGATGGTTGATGTACGCAACAGTTGTCATGTTGTCTGATTGAAACCGTATGAACTTGGCCCTCGCTAGCTGAGGCCAAGCCTTGAGAGCATTGAATATCGCTCTCAGTTCCAGAATATTTATCGGTAGAAGAGATTCTTCCCGAGACCAAAGACCCTGAGCTTTCAGGGATCCCCAGACCGCGCCCCAGCCCATCAGACTGGCGTCGGTCGTGACAATGACCCACTCTGGTCTGCGGAATGTCATCCCTTGTGACAGGTTGTCCAGGGACAGCCACCAACGGAGTGAGTCTCTGGTCCTCTGATTTACTTGTATCTTCGGAGACAAGTCTGTATAGTCCCCATTCCACTGACTGAGCATGCACAGTTGTAATGGTCTTAGATGAATGCGCGCAAAAGGAACTATGTCCATTGCCGCTACCATCAACCCGATCACTTCCATGCACTGAGCTATGGAAGGAAGAGGAACGGAATGAAGTATCCGACAAGAGTCTAGAAGTTTTGTTTTTCTGGCCTCTGTCAGAAAAATCCTCATTTCTAAGGAGTCTATTATTGTTCCCAAGAAGGGAACCCTTGTTGACGGAGATAGAGAACTCTTTTCCACGTTCACTTTCCATCCGTGAGATCTGAGAAAGGCCAGGACAATGTCCGTGTGAGCCTTTGCTTGAGGAAGGGACGACGCTTGAATCAGAATGTCGTCCAAGTAAGGTACTACAGAAATGCCCCTTGGTCTTAGCACAGCTAGAAGGGACCCTAGTACCTTTGTGAAAATCCTTGGAGCAGTGGCTAATCCGAAAGGAAGCGCCACGAACTGGTAATGCTTGTCCAGGAATGCGAACCTTAGGAACCGATGATGTTCCTTGTGGATAGGAATATGTAGATACGCATCCTTTAAATCCACCGTGGTCATGAATTGACCTTCCTGGATGGAAGGAAGAATAGTTCGAATGGTTTCCATCTTGAACGATGGAACCTTGAGAAACTTGTTTAAGATCTTGAGATCTAAGATTGGTCTGAACGTTCCCTCTTTTTTGGGAACTATGAACAGATTGGAGTAGAACCCCATCCCTTGTTCTCTTAATGGAACAGGATGAATCACTCCCATTTTTAACAGGTCTTCTACACAATGTAAGAATGCCTGTCGTTTTATGTGGTCTGAAGACAACTGAGACCTGTGGAACCTCCCCCTTGGGGGAAGTCCCTTGAATTCCAGAAGATAACCTTGGGAGACTATTTCTAGCGCCCAAGGATCCAGAACATCTCTTGCCCAAGCCTGAGCGAAGAGAGAGAGTCTGCCCCCCACCAGATCCGGTCCCTGATCGGGGGCCAACATTTCATGCTGTCTTGGTAGCAGTGGCAGGTTTCTTGGCCTGCTTTCCCTTGTTCCAGCCTTGCATTGGTCTCCAAGCTGGCTTGGCTTGAGAAGTATTACCCTCTTGCTTAGAGGACGTAGCACTTTGGGCTGGTCCGTTTCTACGAAAGGGACGAAAATTAGGTTTATTTTTTGCCTTGAAAGGCCGATCCTGAGGAAGGGCGTGGCCCTTACCCCCAGTGATATCAGAGATAATCTCTTTCAAGTCAGGGCCAAACAGCGTTTTCCCCTTGAAAGGAATGTTAAGTAGCTTGTTCTTGGAAGACGCATCAGCCGACCAAGATTTCAACCAAAGCGCTCTGCGCGCCACAATAGCAAACCCAGAATTCTTAGCCGCTAACCTAGCCAATTGCAAAGTGGCGTCTAGGGTGTAAAAAACTCTAAGCCATCTCCGTGGAGATGTTGCCTGTACAACGGCAAAGAGAATGACTGGGGTAGGCGGAGCCTAGGAGGGATCATGTGACCAGCTTTGCTGGGCTCTTTGCCATTTCCTGTTGGGGAAGAGAATATCCCACAAGTAAGGATGACGCCGTGGACCGGACACACCTATGTTGGAGAAACTAGGCCCCAATAAGTTTTATCACCAAATATATGTAAAAAACGATTAAACATGCCAGCAAACGTTTTAAAATACACTTTTATAAGAGTATGTATCTCTATTAATAAGCCTGATACCAGTCCCTATCACTGCATTTAAGGCTTTACTTACATTACTTCGGTATCAGCAGCATTTTCTAGCAAATTCCATCCCTAGAAAAATATTTTAACTGCACATACCTTATTGCAGGAAAACCTGCACGCTATTCCCCCTCTGAAGTTACCTCACTCCTCAGAATATGTGAGAACAGCAAAGGATCTTAGTTACTTCTGCTAAGATCATAGAAAATGCAGGCAGATTCTTCTTCTAAATACTGCCTGAGATAAACAGTACACTCCAGTACCATTTAAAAATAACAAACTTTTGATTGAAGAAATAAACTAAGTATAAAACACCACAGTCCTCATACGACCTCCATCTTAGTTGAGAGTTGCAAGAGAATGACTGGATATGGCAGTGAGGGGAGGAGCTATATAGCAGCTCTGCTGTGGGTGATCCTCTTGCAACTTCCTGTTGGGAAGGAGAATATCCCACAAGTAATGGATGATCCGTGGACTGGATACACTTAAGAGAAAAGAGTTTTATGTAGTTAAAGGGACACTCAAGTCAAAATGTCATGATTCAGAAAGAAACAACTTTCCAATTTACTTCCATTAACAAAATGTGCACAGACTTTTTATAAGTACACTTTTTTGAGTCACCAGCCCCTACAGAGCATGTGCAAGAATTCACAGAATAACATAATTTATGTAAGAACTTACCTGATAAATTCATTTCTTTCATATTAGCAAGAGTCCATGAGCTAGTGACGTATGGGATATACATTCCTACCAGGAGGGGCAAAGTTTCCCAAACCTCAAATGCCTATAAATACACCCCTCACCACACCCACAAATCAGTTTAACGAATAGCCAAGAAGTGGGGTGATAAGAAAAAAGTGCGAAAGCATAAAAAATAAGGAATTGGAATAATTGTGCTTTATACAAAAAAATCATAACCACCACAAAAAGGGTGGGCCTCATGGACTCTTGCTAATATGAAAGAAATGAATTTATCAGGTAAGTTCTTACATAAATTATGTTTTCTTTCATGTAATTAGCAAGAGTCCATGAGCTAGTGACGTATGGGATAATGACTACCCAAGATGTGGATCTTCCACGCAAGAGTCACTAGAGAGGGAGGGATAAAATAAAGACAGCCAATTCCGCTGTAAATAATCCACACCCAAAACAATGTTTAAATCTTATAATGAAAAAAGCTGAAATTATAAGCAGAAGAATCAAACTGAAACAGCTGCCTGAAGTATTTTTCTACCAAAAACTGCTTCAGAAGAAGAAAACACATCAAAATGGTAGAATTTAGTAAAAATATGCAAAGAAGATCAAGTTGCTGCTTTGCAAATCTGATCAACCGAAGCTTCATTCCGAAACGCCCAGGAAGTAGAAACTGACCTAGTAGAATGAGCTGTAATCCTTTGAGGCAGAGTTTACCCGACTCGACATAAGCATGATGAATTAAAGATTTCAACCAAGATGCCAAAGAAATGGCAGAGGCCTTCTGACCTTTCCTAGAACTGGAAAAGATAACAAAAAGACTAGAAGTCTTTCGGAAAATCTTAGTAGCTTCAACATAACATTTCAAAGCTCTAACTACATCCAAAGAATGCAGTGAACTCTCCTTAGAATTCTTAGGATTAGGACAAAATGAAGGAACTACAATTTCTCTACTAATGTTGTTAGAATTCACAACCTTAGGTAAAAATTTAAAAGAAGTTCGCAACACCGCCTTATCCTGATGAAAAATCAGAAAAGGAGACTCACAAGAAAGAGCAGATAATTCAGAAACTCTTCTAGCAGAAGAGATGGCCAAAAGAAACAAAACTTTCCAAGAAAGTAATTTAATGTCCAGAGAATGCATAGGTTCAAACGGAGGAGCTTGAAGAGCCCCCAGAACCAAATTCAAACTCCAAGGAGGAGAAATAACAAGTTTTATACGAACCAAAGCTTGAACAAAACAATAAAAATCAGGAAAACTAGCAATCTTTCTGTGAAAAAGAACAGAAAGAGCAAAGATTTGTCCTTTTAAGGAACTTGCAGACAAAACTTATCCAAACCATCCTGAAGAAACTGTAAAATTCTAGGAATTCTAAAAGAATGCCAAGAAAAATTATGAGAAAAACACCAAAAAATGCAAGTCTTCCAGACTCGATAATATATCATCCTAGATACAGATTTACGAGCATGCAACATAGTATTAATTACGGAGTCAGAGAAAACCTCTATGACTGAGAATCAAGCGTTCAATCTCCATACTTTCAATTTAAGGATTTGAGATCCTGATGGAAAAAAAGGACCTTGTGATAGAAGGTCTGGTCTTAACGGAAGAGTCCATGGATGGCAAGGAGCCATCCGGACAAGATCCGCATACCAAAACCTGTGAGGCCATGCTGGAGCCACCAGCAGAATAAACAAACGCTCCTTTAGAATTTTGGAAATCACTCTTGAAAGAAGAACTAGAGGCGGAAAGATATAGCAGGATGATATTTCCAAGGAAGTGACAATGCATCCACTGCTTCCGCCTGAGGATCCCTGGATCTGGACAGATACCTGGGAAGCTTCTTGTTTAGATGAGAAGCCATCAGATCTATTTCTGGAAGTCCCCATATTTGAGAAATCTGAAGAAATACCTCTGGGTGAAGAGACCATTCGCCCGGATGTAGCATTTGGCGACTGAGATAATCCGCTTCCCAATTGTCTATACCTGGGATATGAACCGCAGAAATTAGACAGGGGCTGGATTTCGCCCATACAAGTATTCGAGATACTTCCTTTATAGCCAGAGGACTGTGAGTCCCTCTTGATGATTGACATATGCCACATTTGTGACATTGTCCGTCTGTAAACAAAAGAACGACTCTCTCTTTAGAAGAGGCCACGACTGAAGAGCTCTGAAAATTGCACGGAGTTCCAAAATGTTGATTGGAAATCTCACCTCCTGAGATTCCCAAACCCCTTGGGCTGTCAGAAACCCCCATACAGCTCCCCAACCTGTCAGACTTGCATCCGTTGAGATCACAGTCCAGGGTGGAAGAACAAAAGAAGCCCCCTGAACTAAACGATGGTGGTCTGTACCACGTCAGAGGGCGTCGAACAATCGGTTTTAAAGATATTAAATGAGATATCTTTGTATAATCCTTGCACCACTGGTTCAGCATACAGAGCTGAAGAGGTCGCATGTGAAAATGAGCAAAGGGGAACACGTCCAATGCAGCAGTCATAAGAACCTAGAATTTCCATGCATAAGGCTACCGAAGGGAATGATTGAGACTGAAGGTTTCGATAAGCTGAAACCAAATTCAGACGTCTCTTGTCCGACAGAGACAGAGTCATGGACACTGAATCTATCTGGAAACCTAAAAAAGGTTACTCTTGTCTGAGGAATCAACAAACTTTTTGGTTAATTGATCCTCCAACCATGTTCTTGAAGAAACAACACTCATAAAAAGCTGGAAAGGATCTTTCCATTGAAAATGAGCAAAGGGAATTGAATCCAATGCTGTTAAAACTTCTATGCATATATAGCAACTGAAGGAAAAAATAGAGACTAAAGGTACCGACAGACGGAACCCAATACAAATTGTCCCTTGTCCGATAGAGACAAAGACAGTGACATAAACCATCTGGAAACCTAAAAAAGGTGACCCTTACGTGAGGAATCAAGAACTTTTGAAAAAAAGATCCTCTAACTATGTCCTGAAGAGCAAGTGAATCATATGAGAGTCCGCATCCTCAGGAAATAATCTGAATGAAAACAGAAAAATGAAAAATATGCATTTATTGTATCTAATGAAAACAAATAATGCTATCAGTGACCATAAAAAGGCAGAATAGTTTGAATAAAACTCCAAAACCCAGTTCCTAAAAAAGGAACTGGAAGAAAAACCCCAGAAGATTCCAGGTCTGAGCAGCGCTTGAACCCCATGGGTGCCCAGCCATGATACAACAGTATCCAAAATATATAGGACAGAAACACACTTAAAGAAAGTGTTAGCCTTACTGGAATAAAATCAAAGAAATTTGGACAAAATAGAACCAAATAAATTTCAAAGAAGTCTTAACCTGCCCCTTACCAGCCAAGCTGGAATACGGCACGTACATCGCAATATTAGGGAGCTGATTTCGAACCCCAATTATAAACATGTTACTTGGGAAAGAACTCAGGAATTCGTTCCTTAATAAGAACAACCAAACTAGTATAAGCTTAAAGTTTTAGTCTTAGAACTCAATCTTGAAGCCCATAGTAACAGTTAAGAATTGAATCCAATTATAAAACAAATAATTGATTATCTTAGAACAAAAGAAATATGGATTTTCTTTTTTTTAAAAATCACAAAATTCTTCTAGCTAAAATAGCTAAAGATATAGATTAACCCTCATTTGCGAATATATTCAATAAAATGAAGACACAAATGAAATCATTAGCATGATAGTCCAGTTTAAAGGACCAGTCAAAACAGAGGACTTGCAAAATGCAAAACAACAAGACAAATGCAACAGCACCTAGTCTAGTAAATGTTGTCCCTTTAACAATGCTAAAATAAATCATAATCTGATACTTGATCTTAAAGTAAACAGAAAAAATGAAGCAATTGCAATATCACAGGACCAAGAAAAGTACCTGAAACTAAATAATTTTCCATAAATAAGATACAACTATATAAAGGAAAATAAATATTATTTTGCTATAGAAACAATAGCATAATTAGTAGGAGTAGAGATAGCCCCAATAAATTGGAGAACCCTCCAAATTGAATTTAACTGCTGGCAAAGAATATAGTTTAAAACCTTGAAGAAGGAATAATAAAAGAGAATTCTCAGCCTATTCCATTCCCTAGTATGGGGAATTGGAAAGAAAACCTCTGAAATCACAGAAGAAAAAAGGCAGAAATAGTGTCAGCTAGTCTTAAAGAACTAGTTACCTTAATATCCAAAATAATCAACACCTCTTCAACAAAGAACAAATGTACTTTAATAAAAAAATTATAAAAAACAGAATTTATGTTTACCTGATAAATTACTTTCTCCAACGGTGTGTCCGGTCCACGGCGTCATCCTTACTTGTGGGATATTCTCTTCCCCAACAGGAAATGGCAAAGAGCCCAGCAAAGCTGGTCACATGATCCCTCCTAGGCTCCGCCTACCCCAGTCATTCGACCGACGTTAAGGAGGAATATTTGCATAGGAGAAACCATATGGTACCGTGGTGACTGTAGTTAAAGAAAATAAATTATCAGACCTGATTAAAAAAACCAGGGCGGGCCGTGGACCGGACACACCGTTGGAGAAAGTAATTTATCAGGTAAACATAAATTCTGTTTTCTCCAACATAGGTGTGTCCGGTCCACGGCGTCATCCTTACTTGTGGGAACCAATACCAAAGCTTTAGGACACGGATGAAGGGAGGGAGCAAATCAGGTCACCTAAATGGAAGGCACCACGGCTTGCAAAACCTTTCTCCCAAAAATAGCCTCAGAAGAAGCAAAAGTATCAAACTTGTAAAATTTGGTAAAAGTGTGCAGTGAAGACCAAGTCGCTGCCCTACATATCTGATCAACAGAAGCCTCGTTCTTGAAGGCCCATGTGGAAGCCACAGCCCTAGTGGAATGAGCCGTGATTCTTACGGGAGGCTGCCGTCCGGCAGTCTCGTAAGCCAATCTGATGATGCTTTTAATCCAAAAAGAGAGAGAGGTAGAAGTTGCTTTTTGACCTCTCCTTTTACCGGAATAAACAACAAACAAGGAAGATGTTTGTCTAAAATCCTTTGTAGCATCTAAATAGAATTTTAGAGCGCGAACAACATCCAAATTGTGCAACAAACGTTCCTTCTTTGAAACTGGTTTCGGACACAGAGAAGGTACGATAATCTCCTGGTTAATGTTTTTGTTAGAAACAACTTTTGGAAGAAAACCAGGTTTAGTACGTAAAACCACCTTATCTGCATGGAACACCAGATAAGGAGGAGAACACTGCAGAGCAGATAATTCTGAAACTCTTCTAGCAGAAGAAATTGCAACTAAAAACAAAACTTTCCAAGATAATAACTTAATATCAACGGAATGTAAGGGTTCAAACGGAACCCCCTGAAGAACTGAAAGAACTAAGTTGAGACTCCAAGGAGGAGTCAAAGGTTTGTAAACAGGCTTAATTCTAACCAGAGCCTGAACAAAGGCTTGAACATCTGGCACAGCTGCCAGCTTTTTGTGAAGTAACACAGACAAGGCAGAAATCTGTCCCTTCAGGGAACTAGCAGATAATCCTTTTTCCAATCCTTCTTGAAGGAAGGATAGAATCTTAGGAATCTTAACCTTGTCCCAAGGGAATCCTTTAGATTCACACCAACAGATATATTTTTTCCAAATTTTGTGGTAAATCTTTCTAGTTACAGGCTTTCTGGCCTGAACAAGAGTATCGATAACAGAATCTGAGAACCCTCGCTTCGATAAGATCAAGCGTTCAATCTCCAAGCAGTCAGCTGGAGTGAAACCAGATTCGGATGTTCGAACGGACCCTGAACAAGAAGGTCTCGTCTCAAAGGTAGCTTCCAAGGTGGAGCCGATGACATATTCACCAGATCTGCATACCAAGTCCTGCGTGGCCACGCAGGAGCTATCAAGATCACCGACGCCCTCTCCTGATTGATCCTGGCTACCAGCCTGGGGATGAGAGGAAACGGCGGGAACACATAAGCTAGTTTGAAGGTCCAAGGTGCTACTAGTGCATCCACTAGAGCCGCCTTGGGATCCCTGGATCTGGACCCGTAGCAAGGAACTTTGAAGTTCTGACGAGAGGCCATCAGATCCATGTCTGGAATGCCCCACAGCTGAGTGACTTGGGCAAAGATTTCCGGATGGAGTTCCCACTCCCCCGGATGCAATGTCTGACGACTCAGAAAATCCGCTTCCCAATTTTCCACTCCTGGGATGTGGATAGCAGACAGGTGGCAGGAGTGAGACTCCGCCCATAGAATGATTTTGGTCACTTCTTCCATCGCTAGGGAACTCCTTGTTCA